>NC_135774.1:17438000-17542123 GCF_028453695.1 Augochlora pura | reverse complement strand
ATTTGTGAAAAAGATAATTTATTTTTAAAAATAGGATATTACACGAACATTCGCAGTTTAGTAATCGTTTTAGATTATTCTATTATCCAATTGAATTTTTGTAGTCTTGTATAGTATTAAGCATTTCAAAAAAAGGCTTGATAAAAAATGTACTTTAATTATTCAAAATTGGCAGAATTGTTTGGCCAAAAACCATGAGTTCTAAATAAATTTCATAAATTTTATGAAATCTTAGAGATTGTTCAAGGTTACCAATGAACCCCTTGCACTATAATATCGAGTCAGACTCGTGATAAAGATTTTGCGCAAGCTGTACTAAATATGAATATTATTAATTTCCTCTACAATAAATCAAAATCAAATTAAATTTTTCTATTATCAAAGTTTAGAAACAGAAGTAAATAAGGACAATACAATAAACAAAAATTATCCAGTCCTATTAAGGAAAATAATAAGGACAAATAACTGCTAATCAACGCAACACGAAAGGAGTCATAGTGCAAGGGGTTAAAGCATTGGACCATATCAGGCGCGAATAAAAATTGTGCACGATAATATCGTATGTTTCTCTAATTATTCCAAAAAGTTGAGTACTTCTTGCTTGGAAACATCCTAGTAGCAGCGTGGATGAAGGTCTTACGTAGCTAGTTACTCCGTTGATTGCGTGGACCTTGATAATTACACGCATTTTCTGTCCTAATGTCGTACAACTATATCGAGGCTTTCGAGTACCTCAGCGGTCGGGAAGTTTAATCAAGCAATACTGCTTGAATATCGTGTCGTCGGAGTGGCCATTTTTAATTAATTAATATGTTTTCGTCATCAGTAGATATTGTTCCGTTCTGCGAAATTTATAGTTTCAGAATTAAACTTTTGGAATTTCTAGGAGAAAGAAATAGTTTAATCATATATATGTATGCATAAATGTCTTCTGTAATATAATCGTTTGAAAGACTAGATTCGCTTAACCCTTTTCACTTAAACGGCTACTCTAAGTCACCATTGCAACCTCTTGTATAATCTTGCAAAAGTATTTTGACATTATTAAAATTTCTATCTAATCAATTATTAAGAATATTGGAGCTTTATAATCACAAACAGGATTAATATTGTATAAAATTCTAATAATCATAGCAAACAAAAGTAATCATAGAAATTCAAAATAATCGTAGAAAATGAAAATGTTATTCTAATTTAGAAAAAAATACCTTGGAGTTAAGTGCAAAAGATTGAAACGTTAGGTAACTATTCCGATATTAATTAAATTCTTTAAATTTGTATTCGCTGTATACCATATTTCTTCATCATCAGAAATGCAGATTGAACTTTCGAATCTAGACAACCATTATTTTACTAAAAAATGTACTCACCTTGTTTTGCTATCAACCACACGTCATTATTCAAAACATGCATGTTATTCACTGCTCCATAAATTATAGCAAACATTCCAACTATGGAATTGTTATCATGTAGAAGACTTCAACGTGCGGCCGCGCCGGGTGCGTATCCTATAAAATAGATTACAATTCCATGGGAATGCAGTCGTATGAGCAACATTGTATCCGCTCGGCGCGGTGTAATGGAATGCCGCGGAGTCGATGAACGCTGCCGGTACGATATAAAATATTTAGAATGGAAGTTATTAGATTTAATTAATATGTCATTCACGGGAATGGGAATTTTCGCTGGAAAGTTGCCGGTAGACGTCCCATCAGAACCAGCTTTAAATCCAATTAAACTTGTAGAACATAACATATTGAGCGATGTGAAAGTGTACATTTGAAGCCGAAAGTTTAGCCCAGATTATCCGCGCGCGCGGTCTTCCCCGGGAGTCAAGGCTGCGCGCATGCAAAATAGGCGAATGTAAAATTCACCTTCCGCCGGTTGATACAACGCGATTAATTTTTAATCTGGAATATAGAAATAAACTGTAAGCGGCCCCGTCGCGTATGCGCGGACGATCGCGGAAACGATGTTACGAACAAAACCGTGAAATAAAATTTTTTCGTTCCGGAGCTTCGTTTACGAGTGAATCGATGTTAAAAATTCATCGGTCGCACGTGCGCTTCGGCACTGTCTGACCATTGCTGGCTATTTACAGTCGCATCGATGCTTATAAATTATATAGGTAGGCGCATGCTATTATAATATCAATGAAATCAACGGGGAACAGATGACTGTCGTAATTGGACTGAGGATCTTCACGTGAAATGAAAATTCTATGCATCTGTTGTATGAAACAAGAGTCGAATAAACGTGTATGTATTTATTGTTACAATAGTCTGTTAAACTGAAAATCGTTTTGCGAGATTGTAACGTTTGTTTCATGTATTCACTGTTCTTGGTTGTATTGACCCATTTTTTAAATGAAATTATTGTATAGCAAAAATGGATAATTATAAATAATTATCAAAATTACAGCAAAATAAATAATTGCTGTAATTATTTATTATAAGTAGTCGAGTTTCAAAGCTAAAGCTTTTCAGATATTCACTTTTCAATCATTTTTCTGTGTCTTCAAATTTATATCTTGTTTGTTCAGATTCCGATTCGTTGCAATTATGTCGACGATGTTTCATTGATATTCAATACGAAGCATTATTGAATAAAGAAGAATCTTATTCGATTCTTATGAATTATAAATTTCTTTAAAAATCAATCGTAGCCGCGGAGCATAATTTCGCAGAAAGCTGTTCGACCCGTATAAAATTGTTCAATTAGGTTTCAAAGAGCCAATGTCCGAAAAGCGAAATTAAACGTTCCAACAACGATGCGCCATTATTCAGTGTTCAATGCTATATACGCTCCATTTCAAAATAATACAGTACGTTCACAGTCGATTGGAAACGAGTTCTGTTTCAACTTTAATCGATACACACAAGAGGCGGTTTATTTTTATCACTTAACACTTACTCATTTCTGTTACATTCGAAATTACAATTAAATTTTGAAACTATACCGTACGCTTGATAACTCTAGCATGATGAAATCAGACGGTTTTTAATAGAAACAATTGTTTAATTAATCATTAAACAACAGACACACCTGCATTCATAATATTAGGCTGAGAAAAAAGAAATCCATTATTTTTTCGGTAGAAGAATGTAGTGATCGATATCTGTTAAAGTATCGATCAAACAATTTCAGATTTATGCTCGTTGGAAAGGAACATTTCGCAGTACAAAAATTCTTTCCTGTTTTTTGTTTAGTCCATTCAGTTTCGAGCTACAGGGTGTTAAATGCAATTTTTTAAGTGCAATTTTTCTTTCATAAAGGCGAAAAGCAAGCCAAGCGGCTGAAATTGTTAATGGTGTTTATGGCCCCGATACTGCAACAGCCAATTACCATTCAGTTGTTTCTAATGTTAAAGATACGCCTCGTACAGGTAGGTCTGTCGTAGATAATGTTGACAAAATCACAGAAATAATCAAAGTTGACCAGCATGTTAGCAGTCGTAGCATCGCCCGGGAGCTAAAGGTCGACCATGACACGGTTTTAAACCATTTGCACAATGCTGGATTTGAAAAGAAGTTCGACGTTTGGGTGCCACATTAATTAACACAAAAAACCATGATGGTTCGAATTTCCATCTGTGATGTCTTGGTCAAACGGAATGAGATTCACCCATTCCTTGAATGCATGGTGGCTGGGGATGAGAAATGGCTCATATACGACAACATTATGGACCGTTTGAAGCTAGCGATTGACCAGAAATGGCCAGAATTGGCCAACAGGAGAGGTGTTGTGTTCCATCAGGTCAACGCCAGGCCACACACGGCTGTAATGAATCGCCAGAAAATTCAGGAGCTTGGCTAGGACCTTTCGGTGCATCCACCACATAGTCCAGACCTGGCATCAAGCGATTACCATGTTTATCTTGCATTGCAAAACTTCCTTAGTGATAAGAAATTGGCATTAAAAAAAGATTGTGAAAGTCGATTGCAAGAGTTTTTCGCTAATAGGGGCCAAGACTTCTACGAGAGAGGCATTATGAAGGTACATACCTTTAAAATGACAACAAATTATAGAACAAAACGGTGCATATTTGGCCTAAATCGGACAATCGGAAACATGTTAAATAAAGTCTTGAAGTGTACGTAAAAATAATGGATTTCTTTCTCCCCAACCTAATATATAGCTATCTATAAAAATTAATGAAACGGCTGCTGCTGCGTACCCTTGATCTTGTTACACCTTAGAAGTAGCGAAGTTTATTAAATGCAGGGGGTGAAATTCTATTTCACCACAGTTTCAGATACTTGAGGACAAAAATGTAAATTCGCGTAAATATCGTAAAGTGGGCGGTTAGATAAAGTTTTTAAATACTTTGCTTGTGGCGGAGCCAGGCTATCCGGTGAGCGGGTTAATCACAGATATTTCGCAGGAGCATATTTTGAGTTTAAAACTCGGGCAAATTTTGCGGGCGCGCGGCTCAGAAAACTTAATGTATTATTTCACCGTGTAGCTCCCGCAAAATAGACAGGTTTTGCTTTGCATAGCGAAAGCTCATTAACCGACGGTTTCGGACAAAATGGATTGACCGGTTTACAGAGTTTTCGAGCATGATTTTCATTCTGCCGGCGGCGGCTCGTTTAACGCGATTCGAACACCGGAAATAAAAGTCTGTTTTTTTTTCGATGTTGTTTACAAAGATTGCTCCAATAATTTACTCTCTGACAATAAAAAAATGTAACCTCGTCGAGAAAAATGGAAATTCTCGTAACTGGTCGGTGGAAAATTAAATCACTCCGAAAATTGGATTTTACAAAAATAATTACGTCGGCGATATTAATTATCTTATTGAAATTATTAATGATGTAACACGGTTGCGGATATTTATGCAAAATAAAAGAAATTTCGAAAATTTTAGGAAATAAGAATTGAATAAAACAGAATCATTTCTTTCCGTAATTTTGGTGACATGAAAATAGTATGACTATATTATCAAATTCTTCTTACATTTTCATAATTTTATATCTCAACTAATAATTTTTAAAATCCGCAGTCTGATAATAAACCGTTTCATTATACGTAATTTTATAATGTGCACGCTGTTCCAGTTTTAATAGATGTTAAATAATTTAATCAAATGTTTTTCATTTCTAATTTACAATTTTACTTTTCCAAATATGGAACAAAGAGAACGAAAAAAAAAGATATTTAAAATCTGTGGATGTTGCTTTGTCGGTTTATTATTTGTTTTGATGAATATCCAGTGCATATATTGTTATTATTGTTCTGAATTTCCCCGGTGTTGCAATGTAATTACAATATGTTTTCGTGGTATTGTATTTCAATCGTTATGGCAAAAAATGGAAGCGGGGGCTTTTTGTTATTTTATTTCTATAGTTACCACGTTTATACCGCTCACCGATCATTTTTCTAGATCACCTTACACAACTTTTCGAACTCTTTCGAACAACTTTCGACTAAATTGAATTTTTTGTTAAATTCTCGATACCCCGTGGAGCAATAATTGCGCAAAATAAAAGAACGTCGTGCTTACTTATTGTCTAGGCAGAGAACAATGCTTAATTACAGAGGTTATTGCAGTAATAATGAGCATTGTTTCGACATAACATTCACAGAATATGAGCTTGACACGAATTTTATTTAGAAAATATTATATTATAGTACAGAATAGATTATTTTTACTGAAAGTTGACTATGTTTACTGTTATTTCAATTGCAATTTCGCATACAATGTCCACACAGTATTGATCCTTAGAATTAAATTAAATAGCTATTAAAACCCCTTGCACTATCGCTCCTTTCATGCTGTGACGATTAACACTTATTTGTTCTTAATATTTTTAATAACAAGACCAGACAATTTTTGATTCCTGTATTGTCATTATGTACCTTCGTTTCTATACTTTGATAACAGAGGAATTTATTTTTACTTTAATTTAGAAGAAATTAATAATATCCATATTTAGTAGAGTTTGTATAAAATCTTCACCACGAGTCTGACTCGTTATTATAGCGCAAGGGTTTAAGAATCCATTATAAATCCAATTTTTATTAAAAATTTATCATTATTGGAGGTCTGATACCTTATAGACTGTGCGAGTTCTTCTGGAAAAAAAACACCGTTGTTCGATAAAACATAACAAAGTAACGTTAGACTTTCTAGCTTATGGAATGCTGAAACTGGAGACACTTACATAAACGAAATAAATCATACCGGAACTTGTCGAACCTTGTTATAAAGCATCGCGTTGAATCGATTTAACTAGAGGCAAAATGAAAGGAACGTCAACCATCTACTTTAACACTTGCGAATATAAAATCACAGGGAACGTTGTAAAAATAGCAAGAATAAAAATAGCATAGTGTGCTACGATTTATATAGTTCCAGCGAGGGAGATGAAAATTGAAGGGTTACAAGATTTACACGATTTACACGTTATTACCATAGTCGTGGAATCAATTGATCTGTAACTAGATAAAAACAGGCAATTTTCTAAGATTTATTTATGTCTAGCGATTTTTATAGAAATAATCGTTTCGTCTATTTCCATTTACTGTTACAATTTAATTTTGTTTACGTCCCATTACACGTTGTAACTATCTACTGTGTTGAAACTTTCTGGACTTCATTTTAAATTAATACCTTGGCTGTTACTTGTAAAGTAAAGCATAATAATGTTTGTTCGAAATGTAATGGTTCCTGCAAAATCGTAGTTCAAAGTTATATTATAGTTAATATAATAATAATATATAAGGTATATATTATGCAGCGACAAAATTGAATTTACTTAAACTTCGTGCAATTCCCATTATAATACACTGGCCTTTACTAGTCACACTGTAGAACAATCGCATAGATTGTACAAGATACACCCTAACAACTCTGCACGGTTATCACGTTTAAACTTTTAATTATTTAGGGTTAGAGACATTGCTAGAATTATTAGAAAGACAGAATATCTTTTGAATATTTTAAAATATTAGATCGAGGAAGACGCATGTTTAAAAGAGCATAGAAAAAATATGTAACCTGCTTATTGTTCAGATGTTATTAGCCGTTTGCACTCAAAGCCATTTCAACTGCAAATCTAGAATAATTTGTTTGCCTTGTAGTGTATCCATTTTATACAACAAAATTTATTTTATGCATGTGAAATTGGGTCTCGTGACTCGTATACCAGTTATGCTTTCAACAATTATTTAAATCCAAGCATTGGCGATATCTATAAAAATAATTTTGGAACGTGTTACAATAATTTGAATAGCACCGTATAGTCGCTACTCGAATGCAAAGGGTTAAGATCTCGCAAAGAGACGTCTATCATTTCGCGTATTAATTTTACGTTGCACATCATACGTTTGTACGGTGCGTAAAATTTATTTGCACCACAACTCTGCGAATTTACATCGTAAACCTTATCAGCAGGTTTCAGCATTAAGAACGAAATCGCACTTCTTTCGACAAGTTCGATAAAATCGCGAACAAAGGAATGCTCTAAAAATGTGATTTCGAGAGCACAGGCGTCGTGGATCATCCTCGCGCATTGATTCGCAAACGAGCTCGCTATACGAGCTTAATCTCTGCATCGAGAGCGTTGTGGATAGTCATTACGTATTGCCGAGGTGTGTATGCATATATATCCGACGCATAAAACTCGACATCGGAATTGATGATACCGATACGAGGAAGGAGCGGAGGTGGCGCGGACTAATTTATTAAATCCGGTTAGAGCGTTACTACTACCACGACAACGTCGGCCGCGCGGATTTTTGTTCTCGCGTCGCGCAGCGGAGCAGGAAGCATCCGAAAGCAGAATTAAGTCCCCTCCCGTAAATCTGCTTATAATTAAAAACGAAGCTGTACAGATGGTTAACTGAACAGTTCGGTCACGAAGTGGTATAATCTTTTCACGATGTCAAAAACGGCCGCCTCAAATTGATTGAAATGTAATATTGCTTTTTACAGAACTGTTATTACCTGAATTTGGCTAATTGCTTATGGGAACAAGTATACTGAGCATGTATTTCAATTTTGCCAAATTTTGTTGTAATGTTATACATTTTGTTCGACTTGTATATTTTATTTTCATTATCGATTTTTGCTTCGTTTATCTTAATTGGTGTCAAGGTTATGTAGATTCAAGTCTTGATTTTAATATGTTAAAAGGATTAGCTGCTATTAGGAGATATTGAAGTAATTAGTTAAAATCTTCTTTTTCTCTCAAAGTAATTTCTTTTTAAGTATTGAAGCTCGTCGCTATTTTCTGCACATTTACTCCTATTTTTTATAACGCAGCACTCTAGACGGATGAAGACGAATGCAACGATCGCATTGAGATCTTTAAATGACTTCGAATAAAGAAATTTAATAGTTGCTTTTCTTGCATAACAGGCTAAACGGAGGTATAACAGTAAAGAAAACAATATCTTTGTCACCGAATGTCATTTAAATATTTGCTCAAAGTCATTTAATGGCTATCGTGTCAGAGGTTGTTCTATTCGTCCTGATATACACTATAACGCCGCGTTATAAAAAATATGGTTTGACGTGCAAAAACTAGCAATGGCCTTCAATATTGAGAAAAAACATAGATCATACTATTTTTAGTTTAACACTAAAGAAAGTTGTCCCGACATATTTTTTAAATGTTCTTTTTTTACCGCTTTTCGCTGTTTCTCGCCGTGCGCTGCTACGATTCCCGCGTCTAGGTGAAACGCTGTGGGCGAACAATAAAACGGGTGGCGGCGACGCTTAGAGGAAGACTCTACACAGAAAACTTAATGCAATTTTAATCGCCGCGCCCGGAGACTCCTATATCGGGTCATCAGTCAGCGTATTCGCGACATAAAAGACCGATAGAATTTTGCCGAGCGCAAAGAAAACGAGACTAATTTCTATGGAATCGCGCGCGGAACGGCTGCCGCGCGATGGTTTTTATTCGCTGGTCATCGAGAAACGTTTAATTCCCGATAATAAACGTTTCGGGTGACATTATCGTTCGCGAGTATTCGAACGTTTACGGCTTACTGATTTCGAGCAAGGAGAACCGTGGAATAGAGGCTTCCCAGTGTTTTGTTCGCGAGGTAATTAAACTTCGATGGTTTCTCCCGTTGCGCGCGTCTCATTTGATCGGATAGGAGGGACCATGAATCGCGTGGCGGTTCATATTTTATTAGACTGATTAGACTGCGGGGAATGAAACTTGGGATGCGTTCATAAAGTATCTGGTTCTTATTTGTCTTATCTTATTGTTATTCTTGTTGGGTGAATGTAAATTGACGTGCGTTCATAAAGTGTCTTCTTTTTATTGTTGCATTGATGAATGATGTTGCGAAGTAAATTTTAAAAACTATACATTTGTAGAGTAGTTAGAACGCGACGCAACAAATTTCAATGCATATTTTCTAAGTCTATTAAAAAATGAATGACATTGTTCGTGTAATAATTGAGAAAATATATGTATAGGAAATCAAAACAGAATTTTTCATCAATTTATATCAGCTTTTATTATGTAAAATTTATTTTCAATACAAATATATTCATTAGAAAGACAATAAATTTTAATATTTATTTCAGGACTGTATTTAAAGTTGCTACGTGCAAAAAAATTAATCGGTATTACTTTCCATTGTTCTCGTGCATCATTCTTGTATCGCAATGTCAATAATATACATATATTCATGTTATAAAGATAATCTCGTAAAGAAAGTTCCTATTAAAAAGGTCAGTAATTAATTATTTGTTTAAAAATCACAGCTATAGCTAGAAAAATGATACAAAATTAATTCGTGCAGCGTTCATACGTTTTTTAAATGTGCCTTAATACGAATCATCCAAAATTATATGAAGAATACAAGTTATTATTGCTAATGATTTTCTGTCGAAACATGTCAGCAAACAAGTCAAAATTGTATTACTTCCTACGATTATTAAAATGATTAAAATGTGTCTGTAAGAAATGTTTGAATGAACTTATCTACTGAAAAACTCCGCTACATTCGAGCAAATGCCATCTTCTCATTCTTATAAAGTAGCATACACCGGTCGTGTTTTTATATTGTAGAGAATAGCTAAAGTTTAATTTATGGCATTTAGGAAAAATTTCATTTACTTTGATCTTTATATATATATATATTATGCAAGTACAAATTACAATCAAAATAACAGTTAGATAAAACGAGCACGACACGAAACGACAAAAATAACATAGAAAGTAGATATTTCCTCGGCGATACTTTCTCATTTCAGTCAGCACTCGGAAGGTTAATTAACTGTTCGCGATACCGTCACGATTTTCCGTTAGAAAACTTGTGATTGAAGCATATCCTATTTGATTATACTTACAGACAGTGTATGAACTTCGATTCCGCGGCTGTGTGCCGATGATCGTCTTACCGTGGACGGAATTCGAATTGACGCAATGAACTCTTTTCCCAGGAAAATATTGGACCACGGCGTGAATAACAGTACCGGGATATTTGTCTTGCGACGAGGTTCGATAAAATTCAATCTAGGAAATCACACGTTCCGTGTGACCGGGTGAAACAGAGAAGCGGGGGGACCCCGAGGTCGTGGAAATAGACGTGGAAAACGATTCGGCAGCGTTAAAGGGTAATGGCGAACCGAGCCGTTGTCTTCATTTTCCCCCGGTAATTTATACGTCGTTTAGTTTCACGTAATTAACTGGAAGGCATGGCGCTTTTGATTAAACAAATCGCTGGAAAAGAAGATTCGCGCGGAACGGGCGCGGTGTGGGTCGGAGCCCGGTGCCGGGGCTCGCTCGGCAGCGTTGCAAATTGCCATACAGATTCATTCTTGCAGCTGAAATGAGATTTCATCGGACTTCCAAACACTGAGCACAAGCGGAACTTCTCATTCCGTCGAATTAGACGTTCCGCTGCGTCAAATAAGTTTTTGTCCCCCGTTCGAGTTCCGCGCATCCTAGAACATCGAATGGAACCTTTAAATATTTATTGGCCAATTCGCGAATTTATTATGCGCCCTACTTACTGCGATGCGCGTAATTGTAAATTTTAATTAACTTTTACGTTGTTTCTAATGAAACATCGTGTTTATGTTCTTCTATTTCCTATTATTTCTAACATAAAAATATACAAATATGATATTGTGCTATGTTTGTTTTTTTAAATATGTAGCGTGTCCCAGTCCAAGAAGCTCACCAGTGCTACAGATAATTATAAACTGGAAGTAATTTTTACATTCTTAATGGTATTTATTTTCTGTCTATTTTTGTATATTTTATGTCTATTTTCTATTGTATCTAATATAGAAATGTTGGGGTTTTCCGGGTATGAAAGGCAGAATGGTTGAGTGCAATAACATGGTAATGAATGGGGCACATGGCGACAGAGTGTTTGGGCGACTTCGAGTGGCCTGATTCTGTTGCTTAGGATCCTCGAAGAACCTAAAGAAAGAAAGAGCGAGAATGAGTAAGAATGAGATAGCGAGTGAGGCAGAGCGAAAGAGTATGTATGCGAGAGCGAGAGAGAGAGAGTGCGTGTGTGTGTGTGTATGTGTGTGGATAATTTGGAAAGGACTGGTAAGGGCGGAAGAACGAGCGAAGAATTCGACGCATTCGAAGGAGAACCGTTGCGTAGACAAATCGTTGTTTTCGTTGCGTTGTCGTTATCGTTATTATCGTTGTTGTAAGTCGTAGACTATTAATAATAAACTATTCTTGTCATTGTTAATCGAAGGCATCCCTTAGTTGTTGTTTTTTTTATTATATTACCACGGAGTCACGTGGGATTTACTCTTTGAAAAATAATCCCTACAAAAATATCCAGACGTGTTTTGTTAAGTCTGTAATATATTGAATTAAAGTCTCGTTAATGGTTTTAATCGTATGGAAAGTTTGTTACCACAAACGATACTTGGTGCAAACGTGGCTTCAACTATCTTTTTCCCTTATCGCAATATTTAAAGCGAATTCCAAGAAGAATTTATTTGTATTCGTAGACCGTGCAGCAAGTGTTTATATTTTATCAAAGCCTTCGTTGCGCGGAATAACTTTCGCGCGACACATTTTCCAAAATATTACACGCATCAGAAGTTATCGCGATTTAAATTTCCCGCAGTAAATGTCCATTGTAACGCATGCCAGGGGCGTATTAACGTCGGGGGCGCTATCGCGGGGCCGTTACCGCGGACAATTGATAGCGGCCGAGCACGCCGTTGAATAATCAGAACAGCTTTAAAAAATATACATTTCGAGAAGAAACGTACCGTACGGTTCAATTCGTGGCGCGAGATATTTTATTGGCATCGACGCTCGACAATTTATGCTTATGCAAATATGTGTGTATATATATACCAAACGATCCGGTAAAAAGCAATAATTTTTCGAGAACGCGGCTTCAGCCGAGAAACGATACAGCCGTTTAACACAATATTTCAGGCTGGCCCGCGATTGGTTCATAACAGTCGAATAACCACGGATGTGAAATGTCTCGTTAAAATAAATTCTCATTAATTTATCACGCGTTTTTGGAGGAACAAGGCGGAGTGCGACCGGCAAAAAAAAATATATCCGCGGTGACAAACGCGAATATCTCTTCTCGAAAATTTGCATCATTGCGCAAGGAAATTCATGGCTCGGAGGCGCGATAAATCGATACTTTTGTCATCCGGTAATCCAATTTTGTCTGCTCCCCAGTGCGCGTAAACATTATGCAGCCTTTAATAGAGTTATAAAACAAAGCGGTTGTCAATACAATCTTATCGAAACTTAAAAAATATTATCCGGCTGGATAAGCTCTGTTCATTGTTTGCCGTGTAACGTATTGGTAATTCTCTCTCTCTCTCTCTCTCTCTCTCTCTCTCTCTCTCTCTCTCTCTATCCCTCCCTCTCATTCTCACTCTCTCACTCTCTTTATCACACTGTCTCGCTCACCCTCTCGACGGTATTGTCAGCTCTCAAGATGCTTGACGTGTCGATCGTGATTCTCGACGCTTACAACGTGACACGCGATGTTAGACTCGACTGGCATCTACTTCGACACCTTGCATTATGCTCGATTGTCCTGATTCCATCATGCAGTTACCCGTCCACCCCGCTGCTTGATATAATACTTAGCTAGCTACAGTAGAGATACACGAAAGTTCTTGGCCGTGTATTGACTCGTTTCGGTTACACTGTAGAAATTCACAAAGGATTTTCCGCCAGGCTTTTGATCATTCTGCTATCACGGTTTGACGCGTCACTCGTCTAATCCAATTAAAATAATGCACTTCTGCGGTTTAACCCTCTTGCACTCGGATATGTAGTCGATACGGCGACACGGTATATCCATGTCAAAGTGGTATTTCCTTGTAATTGTTACTCTTTCCGTAATTTCGAATTGTTACTTTGAACACAAACTCTTTTATTTATCGATTCTTATAAAATTTCACGGTTGTGTTGCGGAGTCACAATTTTTGTAAGTTATTCTCCGAATTTGTGGTATCGGACAAATTTTCTCAATGCTAAAGTATCGTGCTTTTAACCGAATTAGGCGATAGGTAAGACTAATCGATTAATTGTTAGATCATCTAATTTTTTTAAAGGATGGATCGATGCTTCATTGGCTTGCTAAGAAAACAAAAAGTTTTAATGTATTTCTGATATTTTCTGATATTCTCGAATCATTTTAATACATTAAGTAAAATGTAAATCATTATTGAATTCTTCTAATTTCTTCAACCCTTTGTATTTAACCCTTTGCACTCCGTTGTCTCATCTCAGGGGAAATAGCGATTCTAGTATATCACCAGACATTCAAGTTTATAGAATTGTAAACGATATAAATAAAATTTACAGCATGAGAAACAAAATGTTGATTTGCTAATATTCTTCGATGTCTAAAAATTCATATAAATCGAATATTATTATAAGTGCTACATGAATGTTCATAAGCGCTGGTGGGTAACATCCATGATGGCGCGGAGTACAAAGGGTTAAACTACTCAATTCCAGTATATATATATTAGGACCTTGAACAAGTTCTCGCTGTTTTCTTCCCAAAATAAAAGCTTTATTTAAAATATAACGTTCTAAATCAATTCACTCAAGATATTGCCTATAACTAGAGACCACTTTCTCCCATCTTTCTGGCAGTAAAAGAATTCCGCGTCGGAAAAACAATTCGTCTTTTGAGGCAATCCATGAATCGATCCATTTTTTAGTTTCTTCGTAAGAATGGAAGCACTGCTCAGCCAGGCCATGTGCCATCGATCGGAATAGGTGATAATCGGAAGGAGCTATGTCTGGTGAATACAGCGGGTGGGGTAGAACTTCCCATTTAAACATCTCCAGGTAGGTTTTCACTGGTTTTCCATGTGGCCGAACGTTATCGTGTAACAAAATGGCTTTGTCGTGTCTCTGCTCGTATAGCGGTCGTTTTTCTTTTAATCGATAGCAATCTCCTGTAATAGTTTCATTTGGTTTGAGCAGCTCATAATAAATTACACCCTTCTGATCCCACCAAATGCAAAGAAGAAGCTTCGAACCATGGATATTTGGTTTTGCAGGCAATGTTGATGCATGGTCTTACTCACGATTTTGTACGCTTTGGATTATTTTAACGAATCCACTTTTCATTGCCAGTGACGATACGGTGCAAAAAACTTTTTCTTTCCTGCCTTTAAAGCAGTAGTTCGGACATCAGAAAACGCCGTTCGATGTCTCTCGGCTTCAATTCATACGGCACTGCTTCTTTTAAATGTTTTAAAACTGTTGACGCATTTACTTGTAATATTTTTCCAACCTCTGCTAGCGTCTGACATGGGTCTTCATCAAGCAATTCCTCTAATTCTTCGTCTTTAAACTTTGTCGGTGCGCCAGAACGTTCCTTATCCTCAAGTTCAACATTATTATTTTTGAAGCGTCGAAACCAGTCTCTGCATGTCGTATCCAACAGAGCATTGTCGTCGTAAGTCTCAACAAGAATTCTGTGTGCTTCAGATGCAGATTTCTTTTGAATAAAGAGGTGCAATAAAATTCCTCGCAAAACCATTTTATTCGGCATAAAAGTAAACATCTTCAGAACCAATAAACAAACACATGGCTGACGCTATAGTGAACAATTATACACTGTTATTTTTACGGTTACATATAGTACTTTCTTGCCGATGAGTCACCATTAGAAATGCGTGGAGTACATACTACTAATACTGTCTTTTGAGAAACAGCGAGAACTTATTCAAGGACCTAATACATTAAATTCGCAATCTAGTTACAATATACATGACAGTATTCATTGAAACGATTCCATAATATCGGTGTAAAATAAAAATCGGTAACAATTCATTTCGTCCGACAGATCTAGCTACAATAGATTCAGCAATAGATCTATCTATTGAAAATCACATAAACCTTCTGTCTATTGAAAGCCACATAAACCTTCTATCTAAAAATTGTGCGCACGCGACGATGTTCGTTCGAACGGAGCAGGTTAAGATTAGCTGTTGTTTGTTCCGCCACGGTCGACGTTCGTTCGTGTACGAATTACGGCAATTGGAATTCTTGTCGTTCGGCGAGAAGAATCGACTGGAACCGCGGTGGTACGGTGGTTAAAAAACCGAAATTACGATCGTGAAAGACACGCGGATCGAAGGTGATAATCGTTTCGGAAGACACCCAGTGTAAAGCTTCTGCGATAACGTCCCGTGAATGGCAAGCAATTCTGACGACGAGGCGCGCTGTCCTTAAGAACGAGTAATCGATCGTATTGCTCGACAGGCTTGCGATGCGACCCGGGTTCACACCCCGCATCGGCAAATCTATTACATTATCGGCGTTCTGGGTGTGCTCGACGTGTCGATAGTCGATAGCGAGACTGGAAATTTCGTGAGCGTGACCCGAGACACGCGGACTCATTCACGTAGATTGATTTATTCCGTTCACCGGGTTTCCCTACATTTGTCTTTGAGCGGTCCCCGATTCCGTCCAAGGACTTCTGCGTGCGCCACTGACATCACGTCGTAAGTCTTTGATTGTTGGACGTAAAGGAAGCTTGCCAATGCTGCAACACTCGAGGGATTTTCGGCTTACGAGCGAAATTTGTATGCTTCTTTATCGCTCGAATTACGAGATTTCTGATTTTTTCATTTACGTTTGATAAAATTAAATCTTTCTGGGAACAATTTTGCGATTAACACTGCACCTACCTAATATTGTAGGGTAATTTATTTTTTAAATCTATAATAAATAACATATAATTATGTCAGCAGAAAAGATTAAATTTGTTATATTTTATAAAAATATAACAGAGAAAGAAAATAATCAAACGTTCTGCCTAAAAAGAAAAGACACGTGAATTACGATTCCGAGGAACATACCAGGTTAATCATTTTAAAAAAAATGTCTAATCCAGTTCGGGCTTGGAATCCGACGACGCAAAATAGGTTTAGCGAACGTGGGAGTTGCGCGGGCAACGTGTTTCAGATACGAATGGTCGAAAAGTTCGATTATATGGTTTGGCAACGCAATCCGACGTACCAGCAGAATTTAGGGAATGGTGTGAATCTCGAAGCAGCAAACCCGAATCTCATAATCTAGTTCCGTATTGTGATGCAATGTACCGGAGCGAGAGGCGGTGTAGATTGTCCCGTGATGATTTTACTTGCTAAAGGAACGGGGGAATGTGTACGCGGATCGAGAATGCGGGAGACATCGAGGTTACGAGGACCGCAAGCAGGCAAATAGATGCGTATTGCGAGCAATTTAGAGGTACGGGAGGTGCGCGATGAAGTATTGATATTAATTTGCCTCGAAGACATCGCGAATGTCACAATAAACTCCGCGAGCTTATGCTGTCCCAGCGATTAGCAGCGACTTCGAATTGTTCATCGTGTTATTCGAAACATTGCAAACAATTTTTATGGTCAATCGGACACGAATCTATTGAAATAATAACAATCGTGAAAATATCGTTTACCAATTTTGATTAAATTCTCAGTGTGCATATAACGGGACTGTAGATTTTATGCATCTATAGAAAAATTGAATAGAATTTAAAAATGACAATATCTTACTTTTAATCTACCGAAATAATTCAATTTTTATTGAAGAGAGAATTTTTATTTCGTACAAAAATTGTGTAATTCTTCATTCGAATAAAAAAAAGTTAAAAAAATATGAAAAACAATTCTATATTTTGCAAAAATTTTGTTGACAATCGACCGGATTAACATTCCATAAAATTCTATTTCTCTGATGCAACATTTCAAAATTTATTCCTTATTATTTTACTATGTGAACAACTGTAATAGCTCCAACAACTATTATATAATACAGGCGAAAATTGTTCTTTTATCCGAAAAATCAATTTTTCAACGATCGTGGAAGTGTCAAATATGTAATATATGGAAGAAGTCATGCATTGCATCGAAGAACATTTTATGGGGGAATATTTCCACATGATTTGAAGAAAATGAAATGCGCAGTTTCGAAGATTGAAATAGAATCCGGAGGAAATACTTGAGTTCTAGTACCAAATTTTATAGTTGGGTAGATCTCAATATTACTTCAATAAAAATATCTTTTCTTGTGAATAAGGCTTTCCGATACCTGACAACTTCTCTGCAGAAAGTATCACAGGATAGAAGGGAAAAATAGCGACGGCGAAAATGGCGTACAAGGAGGAACATATATTTGCTTATAATGTTGACTGAAACGTTTATATGCATCGTATATTTATCGTTAATTAATGATTATATTATAGAAACAACTGAAACCAGCAAATATTTCAATTTGAGTTAAGGTACTTTTAATTCTAATATTCTGAAGCAATTCTGACATTTTTAGTGTTAACTTTAACCTATTAACCGTTTATATCATATAGACTGAAATCAATAGTAATTTCAAAGATACTTAATATTATTTATCGTCAAGTTAAATTGTTCAAAATTCCAGTGATTTTAGTGACATATTGATCCAACATATATTAAACTTATTTTGATTGAGAATATAACACCTTGCGATCAATATTTAATATTTAATATTAATATTTTCGCAAATTAATTATATTCGATAGAAAAACTTGAGTTTCATGCACGATTTTTGTATTCACAATTTTATACCACAAGCAATATCGAGATTCCTCCCGCAGCACGCATATTCCAGCGAAACGTTTCGTTTCTCGCCTAAACGCGCGAAGGTATAACCAGATAAGAGGGTCCAAAATTTTCTCGATCCAAATTCAACTCGCGATAGACCATTCGATATAGCTTACCAGAGGGAAAACATTTCGCAGCGAGCTCGAACATCGTGTCTTGGCTGGCTCAGATTTTGCAACAAGGCTAACCGGATTATTCGTTTTAACTCCATTTTCTTAATCGAATCGCTACCAGAAACCGCGAATAGATCCCAGGGAATTTTTTTTTTCGGACCTTTTTTGCTCGAGGACTCCTGTCGCGGAAGAACGACAAGTATAATACGGAGATTATTAGAAAATGCGGACTTCTTAACGATGTTCTACAAATTCTGGGTTACGCTACCGCGTTAGCTTTTTGAAGTGTCCTACAATTAACGAAAATCTGGAACCCAGTTTTGCGACACAATTTCTGCTTGATGACGGAGCTTGCGTTTCGGTTTATTCATTTTCTCTTTTAACGCGAGTAAATACTTATATATGGCGTGGCATCATTATTGAATAAAATGATGTGTTGAATACGATGAATTTAACGTTTGAAATTATTGCGTTCCAAAAATCAAAGATGATATCAATATTATGAATTATAATGTTTGGATAAAATGGGAACTATGTGAAAAACTATTTTATAATTACAATTATAATAACAAACAACATTTAATCGATGTTAACACTAAACTTACCAGCGAAAATAGCTAATTCACAATTTTTCTTTAAATCTTGCTAAAATTATGAAGACTCATGAAAAACGTTCAAATCAATATCTCAACTAAATATATATATATATTACTGTTTTATTCTTCTAAAAAGAGATACTAATACCAAGTCACGTGAAATAACGCATTTCCAACAGATTTGAAATAACAGTAATATTGTCCATTATATAGTCTCGCGAGATTTCCCGTGATGAGATATTAGTATGTTTCTATCTTTGCCCCTGTTTGATGCTCGGTAGGTTTAGCGTTAAATATGGCCGAAGAATAGCGCGCGAACCACTTGCGCCCAACGCGACGCGGCAGTCAGCCGGTTAACAATTGAATCGTTGCGATAAAGCAGCGTAGCGCAGCGCTTGGAAATGTTGGATATAAGTCGGCGGACACACACGCGTTTCGATTAAGAAATTCCAGCGACACAGTGGAATATTGCGAGGAGAGACACGTTGTCCACCGCCGCCTCCTCTCGTCTAACAAAAGGACGAGGGAGGGCCAATCGTCGTTACATTTACACGTCGAGCGACAGGCAACGATATAGCCAATCTTAGAACCGTAGAAAATTCGCCTTGTGATCGGCCGCTGACTCCTTCGGCGATAAAGAAGATTTAGATCGATTTAAGATTCCAATTTCCGGGGCTCCTCATGGGAGCCGGGGAGGTACTTGGAGAGACGACGACGTCGACGAGGGTGGAGAGATGTGCCGCTGGCATATCGTGATGAAAGGACGAAGAAGCGCAAGAATGGTTCTCCGTAGATAGCGGCCAGGTTTCGGTAGTACCTTGGATTCAAAGTAGACGGTCGCTTCAGTCCGAATTACTAGGCTTTCTCTTTCGACCTCTATTTCTTCTTATTCCTTTCTCGGCTCTCTCTCTCTCTCTCTCTCTCTCTCTCTCTCTCTGTCTGTCTGTCTGTCTCTCTCTTTCTCGCGCTCTCTCCTTTTTCTCCTTTTTTCTCCTCCTCGAATCTTGCTCTTGTTTTAAATCCTTCCCTCCGGGCTCCTTCCACTATCAAGTTACTTGTACCTCTCCGCTTTCACCCCTCAGTGGCTATATTATTTCTATAATTGGGTTTATACTTATACCTCTCGTTTCCGACAGACTAGCCGCATTTTTTAGCGTAATCTTGTTAGACAGCTTTATTAAGGATTTCTTTTTATTGAGGAGCCCGGGACCTCCTTCAGCGACCTTATTTGAGAATTTCATTTTATGAGGTAATTCCGTCGGTTGATTCTATTTCTTTCATTATTTTTGGTTAGATACCTCCGGCTCCTTACGTATGTATATATACAGGCTCTTCCAACTGGAGCATTCAGTTTGAACAGCCCGGTCTGTTTTACCATTTGTTAAACAATTTCCTACCGTTTTTCTACAGATGACAAGTAGAAACTACGCTTTCAATGAAAATTTAATGATACATGCTTCAGCAACACGTCGAAATTGTTAAAATTCGTTACAGAAATGGTGAAAATTTCGCAGCTCCATGTTTAATTCCGACAAGATGGCGGACACACAAGTGTCGAATACGTTGCTCTTCGGCGGGAAAACTTTTCTGGTAGAGTCGTTTCTCGAAATGGTCATCAAAATTGGCCGTCGAGATCGTGCTTTAGACTTTCTTCATCCGAACTTATGCGAAAGAGAAAGTCTATGCCATGCTGCCTAGTCAATTGAAGCACTTGACACTGAAACTACCAAATCATTCAAAATGGCTGGTTTCTGATTTTATCATTCACAGTCCCAACATTAGAAAAAAATATCTATGACAAATTTTTAGATAAACCGTTCGATTAATTTAATCTTGTCATTGTTACACATATTAGTTGCATTTAGGGCTCGGTAATTCTCATGTCAAAGGCAACATACTTTAAATTTCATGAGAAGTACATGAACACGAAGAAACCATTTAACTGACATTGTTATTCGATTGTTAACACGTTCTACGCCCAGCTATTTTTACTCGACTCTTCACTCTAGTCATTTGTTATTTCACTAAAACTCGCTATATTAGCTGTAATTATTAATAATCGTATATAATAATAAAATAAATTCATTACGATCCATTCTTGTGGTGGAAATGAATTCTTTAATTCTAGATTTGTTATAATCTATTTTTCAGTCCATTAAATAAACATGCACGTATGTACCATCGGTGGTACACGTGGCACGGAATGTGTTAATGCTTGATCATCCTCTATCGAGTGAAATAAAAATCATGTTATACCTTGCAATGAATGAAGTGTTTTCTTTGATAAATTAAAATGAAACCTCTAGATGTAAGACTCTGTATTATTACACATATACCATCTGTAATCCTTGGTGTTCCCCGGCGATCGTGCATCTCTTGCAACTTTTATTTCGCCCCGCTTTCATTTCGCCTGCACATTATTCTTACCCATTCTTTATTCCTGTATCTACCGAAGTCCGTCTACCGTTCCTCTACCTATCGTTCCACCTTTTGGCGGCGATGGTGGCCGCTCTAAAAATAAGCGACATTTGGCGGTGCTCCGCCAAGAAACGTATCTCTGAGAAGACACGAGAGTCGTTTCTCGATTTCCTAGACCACTAGATGTTTTATTGCTTCGGCATCATCAAATTCGCTGTTTCGTTTTTAATTTGAAAGAGACAGAGTCTATTCATTTTTCGCGCACATTTTTAGAGGCGCGACTGATTGAAAACGCTTCATCGATTGTAAGTTCTTAATTTCGAGGGAAACAATAGACTTACATTGTTTGTCAATCTTCCTAAAATATTAGGTTGATAGCTAAGTAATTGCCGATTCAAAATAAAAAGGAAAATTCAATTCCTTTGCTTAAAAATATAAGTTTATTCAATTCGACAAATTAATTTTGACGCTGCCTTTCTTTCAAGGCTTCATTTTAATATACTGTATACAACATAAAAATCGTTCTTGGATGCTTGCTTTTTTAGAAATAATGTAATAAAATATGTCTGAAACGCGCGCCTTGCCCTTCCATCTTCAAACTGTAATAAAAACGAAACTGAATAATTAATCGATAGAATTTTCTTACAAAATTAAAGGTGGAAGTCCAAACAGCAAGAAAACAATATAGATCAGGTGCATTAATCTTGCATTTTTGGAAATGATACAATAAAATATGTCTAAAATGCGCTTCTTGTCCTTTCAGCTTCAAACACTGATAAAAACGAAACTAAATTACTAATCGATACAATTTTCTTACTAAATTGAAGATGAAAGTCCAGACAGTAAGAAAACGATATAACTTAATTACTTTGAACACGTTGATAAAACAAAAGAAAGTGCTAAGACCATCTATAATATTAACAAAATCCGCAACCACTTAATTACCAACCCAATAAATAAGTTTATCTGTAGTCGAACAAATTCTTTGGATTAATTTATAATGTAGCAGCTTTTCTTGAAATTATTATTTAAAAGATAATGACGGAGCTTCTTTCGGATGCATATTGTAATTGCAGTTAAGAATAAATATCTACTATTCCCTCGGCGTGCAATACCTGCTATCAATTTCAAGAGATTCATCCAGGAATGTTTTATCAGAAGAATAGTTTCCCACAAAAATTGCGAGAAAATTTTAACGCAGCAATTTCAATGGAATCTCGCGGTAATAAAGGAAACGGAAACATTTCATTAAAAAAAAATCCATCCTCGTAGTTGAGAAATTGTAACTTCAGAATGATCATCTCCATGGTTCCACAGTTCCCTCCCGAAGAAAGTAATAACTTCCGGCTGACATACTTTCTAGCTTCTTCCCAAATAACAAAATAGCTAAGCGCGGCAGATGACGGTATGTATTTGTGGGGTACCGATATCCATGATATCCTCGTGCGGCGTGTATTCAAATATTTTTTTATATCGGCCACCAACGTATATTTCTATAATTTCCCCCGGTATCGCCTACTTACGCAGAGATTACCGTGCGGGCTTTTACAGCGGCAAACTACGGTCATGTTAAATTTCTAGCAGCGGCTTGAGTTAAAGTGGTCGACTCGGCCAGTATTACCAGTCTCCATTTTCCCATCTTCCAACACCCCCTCCGCCCTCCCCCCTCCCCCCTCTCCGGCATACCCTGTCGCTCTTTTTAGTTGTCTTTTCTTTGCTTTTCTCCGAGCCTCGTCTCCGCGGTTCCCTCCTCCTTCTCCTTCTCCTTCTCCACTTCCCGCTCCCCGTTCCACCTCCTTTTGTCTAACTGCCTCACTTAAGTGCTATCTGAAAATTCCGCTTCTCCGTTATTACTACTTATTTGAATTTCACTTCCACTCCCATTTTACCTCCGTGCCCTCCATACAGCGACGTATTTATACGTTTAACGTATTCAACCGTCGGAGGTACACTTTGTAGGTGGCGCCCGATGATGACGGCAGGGCACGCCATCCGGCGCGCATCGTTCGATGAGGATACCCCTCGCTGGCGAAGAATCTATTATACATAGATCGGAACGAATTTCGCGATCCTCTAACACGTGCGTTCGCTGGGCTCAATTTCTCCCCTGCCCTCCGAGCTACCGTTTCTTCCTGGAAACATTTCCGACTCATCCCGCTTTAGCAGATGCCAACGTTTCTTTCCCGTTATTAATAAATTGCCGGCTTCTATTGGAAATAAACATTATCTGCGGTAATTGACAGATGTAGTTCAGATGCAAGTAAATGGAACGTACGTTCTTGTTTCCATCCTTTTAATAAGATTGAAAATAATACGTTAATATTTTTAGATTTCACCAATCTTTTTACTATTTTAAATCGCATCTCCCCGATCTTAGAGTTACGATAATTATGTAGAAAAGCTTAATATAATACATCGGCCATAATAGGTAATTCCAGAATCGGTTTTCCTGACAAAATCCGCCACTCTCAACGCAACTTAGTTCTTATTTCGAGACGAAAATGTAAAAATATTAGAACATTTTAAGACTGCTGTCATATTCTTATTATTATTAATTATTAAATTCTTCTGAAGTTGTAATTCGTATATAATTCTGACATATTTTTGATTGCATATGATTGCAGCGATATTTAAAACTTGTACGATTAACGTGTAGTAATATTAATAAGCGATCGATGTAATCCATCGATGCCGTCATTTCAAATTCGACAAAATTTATCTTCTGCACAATCATTGTCCTCTCATACGGAAATAATCGTAATATTATTGAAATCTATAATATATACTTAACGGTCCTGTTAAACCCGTATTCAAACCTTTTGCTTTAAAGATCGTGATTTCGAAAATTCATTGTACTCAGAAATTATTAATCAAGTCCCTACCTGTGTCGACACGAAGCTTATTCACGTATTATCAATCATTTTTGCTCGCCGAATATTCACCGGTGAAAATGAAACACGGCGGCTTAAATAATCGAACGGAATTCTATGAAGCAGGCTTTTTATTTCCACGAAAATCGGATCAGCTGAAAATTAGAAACATTCTAAATTAATTGAAAATTTGAAAATTCATCCGATAGATTTCTTCGGTATAGAAATCCTAGTGAAACATATGTACCTTGTTGTAAATCGCGAATTGGAAGTTTTCAGTCAACATATTTTCCAGTTAAAAATGTGTAAAATATTAATGTTCACTTTCAAATCTTCGTCAAGGTAGAAATTTTCAATTGACTTATTATTCTTAAGTCAATCGGAGACTTAAATTGCGAATCTTATCGTAAATTAAAGTTTGTAAAGTATTAATGAGAATAAGAATTATAAAATATTAGTTATTATTGCATTAAATTATTAAATGTTAAATACTGTGCCAGTACGTTTATGTTTCTGTAAACATGTTATGATTTGATTCGGGATTGTATGCTTTTATGACAAACATGGGTGAATGAAATTTAAAACAATGAAAATATTAACAGTATTTAGCGACATCTGTGTACGATTTTCATCTCGGATAAATGGTTAGAATCGAAGATTATTAAAAAGTAAGTAGATGAAATTTCAATGCATCAAAATTTAGGACAATTACTTATTATTTTTAAGTCACTGAGGCTATTCAAGAAAAAAAGAGTAATTCTTATATTACAAAAAGATTCGCAGGTTAGTAATGAGGTAATGTTACATTGTTACGCGGTGTACGTTTTCTAATCTGAAACTTTGCTGTGACAGAAACTCGACATGTTTTAGCAGTAACTTTAACCTGCACAGAACGAGGGGATTATAAATGTGTTACATGCAAATTTTCTAAAGCCGGCATTACGCGGCTTTTTTAATTCTTAACCTATTTCGACTTTAATCCAGTATTAAAGTAACTTCCACAAATTTTACAATTACACCAACTATATATTTCAAACGTATTATTCTTAACAAATTTTGATAAACCAATTATTAGTTTAAATAATGAGGAGAAAAATTCCTCATTAATCGCATATTGATAGAATATTTGTTCAACACTCGGAAATGTAATAATTCCCTCATCAATTACTAGATTCATGTTGCACACAGTACGTGACACATTTACGAGGAGCCTTCCTTTGTTCATATTAATCTATCGACTTAAATAGTGTGTGAATTTGCTAATTGCATACTTCGTAGGATAGAGTTTCAATTTAATAACTTGGAAGACTAGCAACCTTAGAATTTCATACGGAGCGTGTACATCCTAATTATTCTTTTCTCGATGGATCTTGTTCACGAGGCTTTCACCGGTTAATAGGATTATAATTCCTTTCGTTAGCATAAGCCCGTTGCATTTCTCCATTCGTTCAACAAACGGTGAAGCATAATGTTCATTTGAACTACTTATTGCCATACTTCGTGTCGTAATTACTTCTTTGACAGTAAGTGATCAATGGCCGAGTGTCAGAAAGTTCGAGGCTCTAAATTAAGATGAGTAATTGTTTCGACCCCGGAATACAAACTTTTCGCGTTCGCCTGGTTCGCTCCTCTCTTTTTATCCACTCGCTAGAGAGTTGCGTTTGCTATTGTCCGATCGTTTCTTTCTTCCTACACAGGTTTTATGCTGCAAATTCGCGGCGTTCAGCCTTATGTCTAATTCACCATTTTACAGATCTCGTTTTTCTATAAATTAATTTTCTTAAACTGTTGTGATAAAAGTCGAATCAAATGTCAACGTATTGTTATAATTTCTTACATATATTTTACAGATATAATGCAGGGTGTACTAAAAGTTACTTACAATTGAGAAATTAATTCTTGAGGCCATTCGAGGCAACTTTTTCCTTAACGAAATTGAAATTTGTAGCTTCGTTTGCGACTTATTGACGAATAACACTGACCAATGAGAGGCGAGGTAGACGCGAGGCAGTCGAACCAACGATCAAAGTAAAGTTCCGTTCATTGGTTCGTCCGCTCCGCGACGGCTGATCTCGCCTTTCATTGGTCAATGTTTTTCGTTAATAACTCGCAAACGAAACCGCGAATTTCATTTGCGCTAAGGAAAATGTTACTTCAAATGACGTCAGGAATCATTTCCCGATTGCGAGTGACTTCTGACCCTGTATAATCGACTAACAAAAAGCCTAAATGAACAATCTTCTAGAACAAATAATCTAGATTGCAAAACCTGTATTAAGATTACGTGCACTTGTGTAGGTTATCAATAAATTAAAATTAAATAAAAATTACTTGTATTAATTGCAAGGTACATAATCCACGTTGCTTAATAATTCTAAATATGTAGATAGTAATGTAACAGCATTTTTAAACTCATAAAATGTGTTCACAGTTTTGCATTTCATCTTCTGATTTTTTTCATAAATCCATAAAATCCAGGAAATGTAATATAAAACAATAAAAAGTCTGAAAGAATTTGGAGAATGCCGCTATATTACCGTCACCTTAACAGAATGATTAAAGAAGAAACGCTACGTGGCTCTTGTTCCTTAAAATCGGTGCAGACAATTTTTATTCTGCATAAAAATCCGTGGTCTTGTTATTAATGACTATGGTGGCCATGTAAAATGAAAATGGATTCTTTACAGACATACGTTTCTCGCAGCTCGTTTAATGAATGTTTCATGTTTAATCAATTCGATAATTTATGTTGCGTTTTCCATGTCATACTTCGTAAAGGTCAATGAAATGTGATTAACGACGCATTGTACGTTGCAAATACCGCAGGTATGTACTTGCTTCTCGTGATAAAATAGAAGATTAGTAGATCTTTTTTATTTAACTTCTAACTTCGAGCGACATCATTTGTACAGTATAATTGTTCACAATGAAATTTTCTATCATAGTTGTAGTTCTATTTGTATAAAAATTGTGTATTAACGTGAGCTCTGTAATTTAGTGTGTTAAGTGTGTTTCCTTAGTTTCATTTTATGCCTCGATGATTGCTTTGGTGAAATATTTTTGGAGATCCTAATGAAACGTAATTATGGCCCTACATTTGAACTTCTTTCTTCTTCTTGTAATGTACAATTTGTTGTTATATTTAATTGATTTACAAAAATTTAATAATTTTACATTTTACTGTAATATACCTGTTAAAGATAAATGTCCACCAATCAAATAGAAAATAACTGTTATAATCGAACTTTTACAACAAAACTAAAATCTTCATATAAAAGACAGTTCGTTTTTTCGAAACAGAAAAAGCAATAATTTTAGAAATGAAAAGTTTATCAAATAACATATGTTTGTAAAAGATTATCGTTGAATTCATTGGTTCTGAGCGCGTTAGCTGCAGCATTATTTTCATTAAAATTTATTATGCAGGAAATCCGCTCGCATCCGTCGTTGATCGGGCGGTTGTTGATCGTTACTGTTTCTGGAGACTCCGTGTCTGGGGCTTGTTATTCCCCGCACGCGACACGAAAAAATTCCCTGCGTGTCCATTCATCTACTCTTATCGTTTCATCTTTTTTTCCCCTGTTTCGCTCTGCCAACTTTTAATTCTATCCTCGGCCTGCGCGCCGTTCGCTTTTAACCTCGCCTTGCGAACCCGCCGCCTCTCTCTCTCTCTCTCTCTCTCTCTCTCTCTCTCTCTCTCTCTCTCTCTCTCTCTCTCTCTCTCTCTGTATTCGTGTCCGAAACCCGCCTCCCCTTTTCTCTTCATTTAATCTCCGTACAAATGTGAGCAGATTAAACGCAGAATATTTCCTGTTTTAATCTGGCTGTTTAAACTTTACGTATCCATCTATCGTTGTAATCTTTCATTCGACGATTGTTCATGCGAAGCACGTATCGTTGGTCATTTCGAAACGCGGCTGCTCCGTTTTGCAACAAACGTCTGCTGTCTCGATATTGTTTAACGCTCGGACAAAGGACAATTTTCTTATCACGGTGAACTAGCATGTATAGAGGCGTTTATTAATTTTATTTAGCTAGTTTTCTGGTCATCTCGAGCTACTTTTAATCACGTCGACTCTTATGTAGGCAACCAAAGTTTTCACTGTTGTTTGGTCAACCCAGAGTATTCTAGTTTTAAATTTTAACTACACGAAACATTTTTCGATTTTATAAGTTTTTTTACAAATTCATAATTTTCTTCGATAGAATAAGAAATATGGTTTTAAACCATTCAAGTGAAAAGTGTGCCAGAAATTCAATTTATTGATTTCCTTCTTCAAAGTCTGAATATTATTTTTACCATTCCACTTTTTATATATAATTCGAATAGTAACGAACTGTTTTATAAAAAAAATCTAATTGTCTATTTCATTGACTTTGTCTATTTTATAATAATAGTAACTTGTTAGTATTCTTTGTACTTACCTACCTATAACATTAAGTAAATACTAAAATAACTAAAAAATATGTGTATTATACAATCAGAAAAATTGTACTATACAGTTATTATTAGTTATTAAAATCTATTATTATATTATTATGCAACTAAAAGTCATACAAAATTATTAATGAGTTGTAAAAATAATGATTCCGATATAAATAGGTTTCAAATTTATTTGCTTCAAATGTTTCCGATAAATTTACTACGATGTCATCAATGTCATAAACATAAGAAAATTCTAAGTGAATGTAGAAATGAATACCCCATACTGACTCACTTAGGAGTTAATTATTGTTACGATCTTGATGTAACATCTATAAGTTCAAATTAATCGTCAGAAACTGGTAGCTTCAACAATGATTTGCAGTCTAAATGGTAAATAGAATTTTGTTGCCAAGCTTATGGAACCTCGGCGATCGCGAATTAATTTCAGAGTATTAACTGCCCCGATCAAGAGTCGTCCATTAATTAATATGGTTATTTTTAAGAGGCGGTTGATGAAATATAGTATTTGGTACATTGGGAGATAATATCGTTAAATGGATTAGTTTCTAGCGCATATGCGGTACAATTTATAATCGTTCGGAAATGACCCAGTTTCGCCCTTTGATCTTTAAATCTTCCGCCATACGAGATCAATTGATAACCGTTCAACTATTATTGTAATACCGATCGCTTTTAAAGTACTGTATCTTTATTTAATGTTAAGGATTCTATAACGATTGGGTTTACGATGCGTACGTGACTTCCTGGCTATTTTTGAGCTGCAAGAGCCTTTTTGGCAATTTACGTATTTTAAGCATCTGGCACCATAAACCAGGAGAAAGACGCCAAGCCCGAGACGAGACGTCGGACCCTTGGACTTTCTCCTGGTGCTCAATAGCCGTTTGACGTATCATAAACCCCCGTACGCCAAGCGACCCTGTGCAGCCACCGAATTTGGGGAAAACCCAAGGCATCGTCCTTCGGAAACAACATTCCGAAGGGCGGTACTTGATCGTCCGCAACAAATTTCGGATTGGCTGATAGGTGTTCGCCTAGTACAAAAAAGTAGGGAGAAGAGTCTTCGTGGAACGCGAACAGCCACGAAGACGGGAGAAGCGACACAGAATCCAAAGAGTTTATCCACTCTCTACTACTGCACCACTCTGTACGGCCATAGCGACGGCATTTAATAAGTGTTGGTTGTTTGTTACAATAAAGCAAACACATTCAATACCAAAGCGTGTTCATCGAACCAGCGACACACCATCCCACGCTTTAAACATTGGTCCTTCGAGCCGGATCCGAGTACTACTGACGATCAGTATTCGGATAGAACATTTTCTAAAAGTGAACGTGTGAATTAAGTGTGAATTCGAGGACTCGTTTTCATATACACT
The DNA here is from genome assembly GCF_028453695.1 of Augochlora pura. Classification (NCBI taxonomy): domain Eukaryota; kingdom Metazoa; phylum Arthropoda; class Insecta; order Hymenoptera; family Halictidae; genus Augochlora; species Augochlora pura. The sequence goes on along the minus strand of NC_135774.1, from coordinate 17,512,212 downwards.
GAAGAGATTCCACGCCATTATACATCGCCACGGACGTGTCGATCTCCTTCGGACGGAATATTTGGCAGCGATATCTGTTGAAGACAACCACTGAGGGAAACTCGTCCCACATATTTTCAACAAGCATCAGCCATCACCACTGGATTAGAGACTGCCAGTTCGAGGACGCCAATCCATCCATCCTCCAAGCATTCTCAACTCCTGTAAGTCTTTCCATTTCACTTTGTGTACGATTAAAACCTGAATAGCATCATGGAAGATAAACTAAAAGAACTAATCTTCAAACGCGGTCAAATCAAGGCGACACTCACTCGTTTTAAAACATTCATCGACTCTTTGGATTGTAACTTCTCTACAGGAAATTTACAGTCGCGATTAGACAAATTTTCTCCTGTATATGATCAATTCGAGGCCGTTCAATCTGAAATTGAGGTAGCATTAGGAACGTCAACGGAACCAGCACAGCTACAGGAACGCGCATCATTCGAATCGATATATTTCGACTTGCTTGATTCTGCTACAGAACGCATTAAACAATCGCAGGCTAGTACCATTAACACGCCGCAGACACCGATATCGAGTAACGCGTCAACACCTCCTGTGTTTGCAAATCCGCAATGTCATATAAAATTACCCACACTAAACTTACCATCTTTCGATGGCGCGTACGATGATTGGGTTCGTTTCCGCGATACTTTCGAATCTCTTATACACGCCAATGAAAGCCTGACAAATATTCAAAAATTCTACTATTTAAATTCAGCATTAAAGGATGATGCTGCTCGCACTATTCAATCTCTCGGTCTTTCGGACTCCAACTACATATTGGCTTGGAAAACTTTAAAAGATCGCTACAACGACTCGAATGCATTAGTACAGCATCATGTTCGATCGTTATTTGATATGTTGCCTGTTAAGAGAATATCATACTCTAACTTACGACATGTATTAGATGATTTTAACAACCATTTATTAGCACTACAGTCGCTAAATGAGCCTATTTTTTCGTGCAACTCCATTCTCGTACATCTGATGTTATCAAAACTTGATTTAGCGACTCAGCGCGAATGGGAAAAGCAAGTGATGACATTCTCTGGAAGACCCACTTGGCAGCAAATGGCCGAATTTTTAGAAAGCCACTGCAAGTATCTGGAAAGGGTTGCAATTAATAAACCGAGTGCGTCATTCGCTCCAGAGAAACCTACGCCGGTTCATTACAAGCGCGAACATCATACAAACACAGTATCGTACTTGGCAAGAACGGCGGACAAATGTCCTTTGTGCAGCAAGGCACATTTACTTTATGCGTGCGACCAATTTAAAGAATTGACGATCGCGGCACGAATAGACAAGGTAAAGCAATTGAAATTATGTTTTAACTGCTTACGATTGGGCACACAAATAAAGAATGCGCGCGACAAAATTGTTTGAAATGTGGTAAAAGGCATCACTCGACGTTGCATTTAGAGGTAGCCGCATCGGCACGCGGACCTCAGGTAAACAAGGCATCTGCGTCGGTACCTGCCTCGACCGTATCCCTATCAAGCACGCACCCACATTCAAACGGATCATACGTATTATTAGCAACCGCGGTCGTATATCTAGAAAATCACCAGGGTAGAAGGCACAAATGCAGAGCACTATTAGACCCAGGGTCTCAGTCAAATTTCATGACAATGGAACTCGCAACAAGATTAGGATTGAAATGCGATTCATTCAATGGGACATTTTCGGGCGTAGCAGGTCAGGTAAATACCGTAGGTAGTTGTACAAGAACGAAGTTACATTCTCGGACTACATCATTCAAATCACCGATTCGCTGTTTAATCATCCCGAAGATTACAGGGGATCTTCCAAATGTAGCGATTAAATCAGATTCAATTCCTGTGCCACAGAATCTAAAGTTGGCTGATCCACACTTTTATAAAACCGGAGCAATTGATCTGCTAATTGGGGGAGAATTATTTTGGAAAATTATGTGTGTTGGGCAACTGAACGTCGGATCCGAGTGTCCGACAATTCAAAAGACCCAGTTAGGTTGGGTGGTAGCAGGGGGAATGTATTTGTTTCCGCATTGCGAACAACAGAAACTTACATGTCATTTAGTCACTAACGAAGATTTACAACATCAGTTGCAAAGGTTTTGGAATGTAGAAGAAAGCCTAGATCGCTCTTGTACCATGAAATACAACGAATGTGAACAGTACTTTCAAGAAACAACCACTCGTGATGCAGGCGGGCGATTCATTGTAAAAATTCCATTCAAAACGGAAGTCAGGGATCTCGGGGATTCAAGGGTCATGGCAGAGAAACGATTACACGCTCTTGAACGTAAATTTAAGAAAGATCCAGATTTAAAAAAGGAATATGCTGCATTCATCAAAGAATACGAGGAATTAGGACACATGACGCGAATTTCGGACGTACGAAAACATGAGGCAGAATTTTACCTTCCACACCACGCGGTATTTAAGCGAACGAGTAATACCACGAAACTCCGCGTCGTTTTCGATGGATCGGCTAAAACGTCTACAGGGCGATCATTGAATGATATACAACGGGTAGGACCTACAGTACAAGATGATTTGATGACAATCATAATAAGATTTAGAAAACATAGGTACGTTCTGTCAGCAGATATAGAAAAAATGTATCGTCAAATATACATTTCACCAGATGAACGGCGATTCCAAAGAATTTTATGGCGAACCGATGATAAATCACCAATTCAGACTTTCGAGCTTAATACGGTTACTTATGGAACGGCCTCAGCACCGTTCCTAGCAACGAGGTCTCTTCGTCAGGTAGGCGAGGACCATACACCTAATTTTCCAGTGGCAAGCCGAGCCATTGTAAAGGACTTTTATGTTGATGACCTGCTGACGGGCACGGACACAATCGACGAAGCTAAATTATTGCGGCAACAAATTTCACAAATTCTGAGCACTGCTGGGTTTTCCTTGCGAAAATGGGCATCCAACGACCAGCGCATTCTGAATGCACAAGAGGCACGACCACATCAAGTAGATATTCAATTTGACAAAGATCCGAAAACTTTAGGTCTCCTATGGACAGTTCAGGAAGATATATTAAGATATTCAATCACTAGTCCCTTCGATAAACGGATAACAAAACGCACGATATTATCGGAAATATCAAAAATCTTTGACCCATTAGGGTTGATAGGTCCGGCAACGATTCTAGCAAAAATCATGTTACAAAGGTTGTGGCAATTAAAAACGTCATGGGATGAGTCATTACCCCAAGATGTACATTCAGAGTGGTCCTCCTTTCAACAACAGTTGGCGTCGCTCAATGAAATCAATATACCAAGACGCGCAATTGTCGGAACACTCGAAGACATCGAACTCCATGGGTTCTGCGATGCCTCTGAAAAGGCTTACGGAGCGTGCATCTACCTGAGGTCCAGAAACAAGACGGGTGGATACAGCGTCCGACTACTGTGTGCAAAGAGTCGTGTAGCTCCTCTAAAAAGGGTCACGCTTCCCAGACTAGAATTATGTGGGGCAGTATTATTAGCGCAATTAGCCACCAAGGTAAAAACAGCTTTAGAAATACCCACAATAAAGGAATTTTATTGGTGCGATTCGACCATTGTGCTGGCATGGATCAACGCCTCACCTGACAGATGGAAAACGTACGTGGCCAACAGGGTATCAGAGATTCAACATCTAATCAATGCATCCTGGTCCCATGTTGGAACGGAGGAGAATCCGGCTGATATAATTTCTCGTGGCATACAACCAGCGATATTAGCACACACAGAGTTGTGGTGGCATGGACCTGCCTGGTTGTCCAAAGATAATAACTGCTGGCCGAAGGTAGAAATGTTAGCTACACAACATCCAACGCAGGAGCCTCTAGAATACAAAACTCCGCCGCGTGTTTTAATAGCAACTGTTAATAGTGATTGGGACTTATTCGGAAAATATTCGTCGTACATTAGGCTAGTTCGAGTAACTGCGTATTGTTTAAGATTCATACACAATCTTAAGAATAAAGGGTTTTCGAATGCTGGAACAAGCAACAAAGGACTAGTTAATAATTGTAACAAGCTGTTAACGGTACAGCATTTGGAAAATGCTAGGGTAGTTTTAATTCAATTGGCACAACGACATACATTTGCGAAAGAATTGAGCGACTTAGGTAATGCCGGGCACGTATCAAAATCAAGCAAGTTACGGTCATTAAATCCATTTATAGATGCAAACGGCATCATCAGGCTTGGTGGACGTCTAACCAATGCAAATATAACATACGATGAAAAACATCCCATAATATTACCCGCGAAACACCAACTCACAAAGTTACTTATTATACATGAGCACACTCAATTATTACATGCAGGATGTCAGTTAGTTATTGCCTCAATCCGTCAAAAATATTGGCCGCTCTCCGCTAGGACTACTGTAAAGGGACTATTAAGAAAATGTGTGAAATGCTTCCGTGCAAAACCCAGACCTGTTAGCTATACGATGGGAGATTTACCTGCAGCCAGGTTGACCCCGTCCCGTGCGTTCGATACCTGCGGAGTTGACTACGCGGGTCCATTTCTAATTAGGGAAAAATCGCGATGCCGTGTCACAATAAAGGCGTATATATGCATATTTGTGTGTTTTGTAACAAAGGCAGTTCATATTGAATTAGCTTCGGACCTTAGTACACAAGCATTTTAAACTGTTTACGTCGCTTCTTTGCACGTAGAGGAATGTGCAAACACATTTACTCCGACAACGGCACAAACTTTGTTGGAGCCAGAAACGAATTAATGAATTTAAACAATTTACTGACCGATGATAGTCATAAGGCAGAAATCGTAAACTGGTGTGCTACAAAAAATGTTCAGTGGCACTTTAACCCTCCCAATGCACCGCATTTCGGCGGATTATGGGAAAGTGCTGTAAAATCAGCAAAATATCATTTAAAACGAGTGATTGGGGAGACCAGATTAACGTTTGAGGAATTATACACAATATTAACGCAGGTTGAATCGTGCATGAACTCCCGACCACTATGTCCTCTAACTGACGACCCATCAGACCTCACTCCTTTAACTCCCAATCACTTCCTCATTGGTGGTACAATGGCAGCCTTACCAGATGTTGACCTTCGAGATATCCAACCAACTCGGCTAATCAGATACCAGCATATGCAGTTCATGTTGCAGCATTTCTGGAGCAGATGGCAAAAGGAATACTTGCATCAGCTACAGCAGAGATACAAGTGGCAACTGGACAGTTCATCCAAACTCCGAATAGGAACGTTGGTGGTGGTCAAAGAGGACAACTTGCCACCATTAAAATGGCGTATGGGACGCATTATGGAACTTCATCCTGGTAAAGACGGAATCACCCGTGTAGTCACCATTAAATTATCTGACACCGAGTGGAAAAGGCCAGCGACGAAGATTTGTGTCCTTCCCATGGATGATGATGTGAACACACCACGGACAAGATTACAGACACCTGTGTAATTTATGGACTTGATAGATTATAAGTTAATCAAATAAGTGTATAGACATAGTCATGTATAAAAATGTAGAGTACTTCGGGGAATTTTGTATATTGGTTACGTATGTCTAATGCCTTTCTTTGTTATCGTTTATTGTTATTTATCTAATTTACTTGTACATAATCGAGTTAGATCAAGAACACTTAGTAACCTAGCTATGTTATTAATTAGTCGTAGTACACATTACGTTAGCACCGCTCTTTATATCTGTTGAGCACCGTGTGCTCAAGGTGGGCGGCATGTTAAGGATTCTATAACGATTGGGTTTACGATGCGTACGTGACTTCCTGGCTATTTTTGAGCTGCAAGAGCCTTTTTGGCAATTTACGTATTTTAAGCATCTGGCACCATAAACCAGGAGAAAGACGCCAAGCCCGAGACGAGACGTCGGACCCTTGGACTTTCTCCTGGTGCTCAATAGCCGTTTGACGTATCATAAACCCCCGTACGCCAAGCGACCCTGTGCAGCCACCGAATTTGGGGAAAACCCAAGGCATCGTCCTTCGGAAACAACATTCCGAAGGGCGGTACTTGATCGTCCGCAACAAATTTCGGATTGGCTGATAGGTGTTCGCCTAGTACAAAAAAGTAGGGAGAAGAGTCTTCGTGGAACGCGAACAGCCACGAAGACGGGAGAAGCGACACAGAATCCAAAGAGTTTATCCACTCTCTACTACTGCACCACTCTGTACGGCCATAGCGACGGCATTTAATAAGTGTTGGTTGTTTGTTACAATAAAGCAAACACATTCAATACCAAAGCGTGTTCATCGAACCAGCGACACACCATCCCACGCTTTAAACATTTAATCTTCAGCTTTTAATATAACACTTTATCATGGAGAATGCACGGACATGTCGTAGATTCTACATTTCACAGTGATTCGAAATTGAACAAATCAATCGTTATTACAGGTCCTGCAAGATATGTATTGTTACGATACAAACGCAGGTTTTATTTAGGCTATTATAAAATTCGATTGATTTCTTTGCAAATATAATATATAGATTTATGCAAAGTAAAAGTAATTGTTATTTAATTTGTGAATGGATTTTGATTTGCTGAAAGTTAATCCTTTGCACTCGAGTGGCGACTCTGTCCCTCCATTAAAATTGTTGCAACACGTTCCAAAATTATTTTTATAGATATCATCAAAACTTAGATTTAAAAAATTGTTGAAAGTGTAACTGTCATATTAGTCATGAAACTACATGTCATATATTATACATAGAATGAATTTTGTTATATAAAATGGAAATGCTAGAAGCCTGAAAAATTATTTCAGATTTGCAGTTGAAATGGCTTCGAGTGCAAAGGGTTAAATATATTTCAGTGCAAAACCTGTATCATCGACACGTCAATGACCATAACTAGAATTGGGAATATTTATTGGCAATAACAATGGCATTTGAAGATATTAAGGAAAGTTATTAATTTTTCCCATATTATTGTTCGATTGCAGATGAAAATACCTTATCTCGGTTCAGTGAATATCAACAACCAAAATTGCATTTCCAAAAAGCAGTAAATGGGTTTCTAAAAGCGTCGATGCTACAACTGTAACACTTGGATTTTAAATCATTAAGCCCGCGGGATTTGGAGAACGCGCTATTCAGATATTTCACGACTGCGGCGTAGTCATAAGAGTGGAAAATTTGTCCTTCGAGAGATTGCAGGAACGTTTTTACACGATACCACTGTTATGCAACGTACGATTGTCCTTGTTATCTCGCTTAATACCGTGAATTTTTGTAAAACCGCTCGGTAAAGACACTCCAAGGATTACAAGGATTAAAAATAGGTAAGAGAAGAGTCGTCTTTTGACCCATATCCCGGAAGTTGCTCCTAAAGGCATGAATATTTTAAAGTACAGTATTTTTCTTTTCCAACGTTCGCCTTCCGGCGTTCCCAAGTTTTGGAAGCGTTCGACCCCTTGCTCCTTTGGTTATCAAACTCTAAAACACTAATAAAAAAAGAGACGCGATTCTCTGTGATAAAACTCGAGAAAGAAACGTCGATTCGAGCGTTGATAATTATTTCGTCGATTTATTCAATACAATAACAAAATTATTAGTCGATTTCTACATTAATTTCACACACGATATTTTGACACACGCGCATACACACGCAGATACGATACTTTCAATCGCCTCTCATCCCTCATTCGTTATTCGATTATTCAATACATCGACTGCCGCTTCTCTCGCACCATTCGATTATTGAATTATATTAATTGCGGTTAGTCGAAATAATCACACGTCGATGTTTCATAGCGCTTCGCTTCCGTCGACTTCCTTTTTCCCGTATTATTATTGGATTTTTATTATTTTTATTCTCTTTTCCTTTTCGCCGTTCACACACGGTCTGTTTATCGTTATCTAGCTTGATGAATTGACAGGGACGGTGATATAACTGTAAAGAGATTAATGTGTCCCACCATTGGATATTTCGAACGACGGTTGCGACAGTGCCGCCATACGGATATGGAAAATTGATATAATATCGTGCCATGATTGTCGAATCGGTTTCGGAGAGCCGCTATTTTCTGTACCTGTTATAAAGTCCCCGAAATTGGTGAGGATATCGATTCTGGTTACGGTCTACAATCTGTTCTTATATTGGTTCTGTATTGCCTCTCCCTACACTACCGACCGAAGGATTGGAATCATTCGACGATTTCGAAGTATGTACAACTGTGTCGCATGGCCAATTTCCCCTTTGCACAGAGTTAATCATTCTGGATACTCTTCGTTCTTGCAGCTCCAAAATCATCGCAATTGCTTCTGGTTGTTTCAATTCGTTGTTCGAAGAAATACATTTTTGTTCTCCGCAATTTAGATAATGTTTCCTACGACAATATTTACCTTTCAATAATAATGTATTTACAATTTTTACTATAACTATTAGGTAATTTACAAATTATATAAAAAGTTGGTAAATATTATACGACTTCTGTTAGTTATGTATTCAACTATATCTAACCCTTTGCGGTCGTGTTAAATTTATACATAAGTCATGCTGGTTGTAATTAACTTTCTTTCAGTGGACAGTAATAAGATAACAATAATAACAGAAGGAAGAACAAAATTTATTAACTCCGTTTTAATGTTTAGACATATGTAACACGATAATATGTTTTAATTTCATGTAAAAATAAAAAAGATGAAAAAAAGTAAATAAATTGCTTTTGTGACTGAGAGTAGACATACGAACGCAAAGGGTTAAATGTCGTTTGTGTAATTATTTAACAAATCTGTTTTATGTATCTGTTAGAGATTGCACGAATATTATTATGCTCCATAAATATTTTATAAATGGAACAGTTTAATAATTTCGTTTTAAAAAATAGTTTCTAGTGTGTTTTAGTATTTGTATTATAACTTGATACTAATATAATAAACTTTTGGAACTAATGGCCGAGTTTTATTAATATTCTTGTTAGTACTTTGTTAATGTATTCCTCGTTAAAATTTTCGCTATGTGCTGTGTTTTATACACCTGTTTTAATGACCCACGAAACATTTCTAATTCGTACTTAAAATTACAATTTCAAACAGTGCAGAAAAGAATCTTTATAGATCATGAATGACATATTGCGAACTTTTTACTACTTTGGGATTATGATAATTAATAACATAAATCAAGTTTAAACAAGTGCTGGCAATCGTGTTCTGTACAAAACGAACACCTTGATTTTCTTCTTTGGTTTCAATAATCTGATAAAGCATTAATTGAGTCACAATTGTTTGTAAGTAGCCTGTGCAGCATTTCATGCAAAATAAATCTATATTAATCGCAAGATGCAGGAACTACGTAGACGTAATGTAACAAGCGACACGGACACAATAGCTTCGTAAAAAGTGTCATCCCCGAAAAGAATGGCTTGAAAGTTATGGCACCAACCTTGGTACACGTAGTCGTACAGCCTGTTTACAGGTAATCCTGCATTACAGTAAAAGCCGTGAATCAACTAAATGGACGAGCACTATACCAGAAATTTAAGTGTGCCGGACGTGGTCGAAATGTTACAATGCTGTTTTCGAGGTAGTCATAAATTTTGCTATTGACCTCGTCTTCAGGCTCAGAGGCGAAGGCCGGCGATTGCCAACGGACGGTGTCTGGTAATTGTCCTTGCCGCATTGTCCTCGGTGGCAATTGACGTGTCGTGGGCCTACACCTTCGACAATTTATGGAGCCCCTTCTGTATAGAGTCCTCTTCTCCAGAGAACTGCAATAGTTTTTTAGTTGCATCGTACGTCTTCCACGAGCTGGATGTTACGCGGCGTGAGTCTCGCTGGTCTTAGCGTTGCAGGCGCCTTTTCTGACGAGTTTAGTTCATTCTTTTGGAAGAATTATTAGAGATCTTGAAGGATCATTCAGAACTTCTTTACAGAAGCAACATATTAAACAAGTTAATGGTAGCGATACTTTTTATTAATATTGTAGGGTTTTTTCCGAGTATGGAAGGCGAAATGGTTGAGAGTGAGAGTCGTAAAATACAGAATGTTTACAGTGTTCGGGTGGCTTCGTGTGATCTGAGATCATTGTTTAGGTTTCTTGAAGTCCTACGAGGCCGAAAGATGAAGCATGAATGACTGAAAGATTTTATTTTACTATTTAAAATATTTTAGTACAATTGATTGTTTCTCTGGACACGGCGTACCTTATACACTAGGTATGAATTATATATAATAATTCAAAGGTAAATATTCTTCCCTCAAGTTTAATTTGAAGTCGTTTCGATTGCATGGATTTTAGAGACTGACGTTACTCTAATAATTAATTGGGTCTCTTTTAAATTAGGACAAATAATTTTGCTATCTGTATGGTGCACTAATAGTGATCAAGTCTTTTAAAAATGAGCAAATGTACCTTTTACAAGATTGGATTTTGATTGAATATTATAGAGGTGTTAGTTCGATTACTTTCTTAGCAAATGAATAAACAGTAATTTCTTTAGATTTTAATAGACTGGCACGATAGTATATCTTCAACTTTCATATCTGAACTTAGAATTTCTTAAATTTTCGTTTTAGGCTGAGAAAGAACACAAGTTTTTAAATTTTCTGTCATTTCAATGAATTGACATCTAAAAGAGTTTAAGTTTACTCATGTTATAATAAACTAGTTGGTTTAACATATCAGAAAAATCATTTGTTTCGATTCTAAAAAGCTATTTTATTATATTACATACACGTATATTTCCCTATTTATATGCTTACATATTTCATTATAAAATACTTTCCGATCCGGCAAGCTATTTCCAAGTCTCACAATTTTTCATTAACCGTTTCACGAAGAAGAATGGAGGATTTCAGAAATGATTTAAAAAATGCCAAGAAAAATACCAACTTGGGAAGCAGTGTGTTACGGAACTGCAGAGGTAGCAGTAATCCCTAGTGCCCTCCGTCTGATCTTTCATCCTCGATCCCGACCCTCGACTACCCAGTGGCACACCCTACTTTTCTTCGTTCCCATCCATCGGTGGATCCTCTCTTCTCTTCTCCGCGTAGAGATCCCGTCGTCGCATTTCGCCTCGCTTCCCTATCTTTCCGTCTGTTCCCGCCGTAATCGGTCTCCTTCGCTTTCGGCATTGGCACGTTCCACGGTAAGGAACGTTGTAATTGGCCCTTCGACCACCACCGTCCTCGCGGAGCTGGTCGAATGGGGCGCAGAGATGAAAGGGTCAGAGTCCGGTCGAGTTCGACGAAGAAGCCGCGCCGGAAACCTCCCCCTGGTCGGTGGAGAAAGAGCCGTCGCGGATGAATTCGAGAAGGAAAAGGAGAATATGCATGAAGTCGCGGAGGAATTGTATAAATCAAAGTACAAGGTAGACAAAGTTCGTTCGGGTAACGAAGGTGCTTCGTGGCGAAGTGACGGGAGCGACGACGGTTGAAAGGAATTATCTGCATGAATATGAAGACGCGAAACGAAGTGTGGTAAGACAAGAAAACCGGGAACCAAAGGAAAACGTGTGCGAATCCGAGATTCCGGGGAACGGAGCAGATTGTACGCTGCTGCAAATATTTATTGCGCCGAACTTACCCGCGCGATGCGATTCGTGCATACAAAGTTTCACGATCTTTATTCATGCGGCGATAATCAGTTTTATTATACTAGTCGGATAGAATCACGTGGTTCCATAGAATCGTGTATTTAATCTTTAGAAGTTAGTTTTGGATTTAGGATGGGACTTTAGAATTTAGAATAATGAGTAGATCCTTTTGGAACCAGAAACATTTAACGAGCTTTATATGCAATTATTAGGTGACAACAATAGAGGTAATCGGTAATCAAGATTTCTCCGTTTTCTTCACGCAAGCCATGATATTTTAGCAATTAGTGTCGACTTATAGTATGTTTAACCTTTAAACCTTTTATTAGAATTATTCTTAGTTATAGGAATAGCAAATGCACTTTTTACTATTTAACTATTTTTATTAACTAAGGAGAATGTAAGATACGTTTCTTCTTTGTAGGATCGTTGCTTACTAACTCGAATCAACTTGATTAAACAATATATATCTTGTTTGTTTTTCTATACATATCTATAGTATATATCTACGTATAGATAATAGTATATCTACGTATATTGTATAGATCATATCAGGTAGTAAATAACATAATTTTGCCAGATTGATTTTGTATTGTAATTATTTTAGTTGTTGAAATTTAACACATTTATGAATCTGCCGACTAAGATTGAATAATTGCAATCCATCGGGTTCTAAATTCTCTGTATAATAATCGTCGTTAACAGCAAATTTCATTTCTACTATTTCATTTATAATATTAAATATAATATAATATTATAATATTACAGTAAAATTGTTTGCAAAGACTTCATTACTTAATTGCCCAACGTCAATTAAATATACAAAAGCTAGTAGAAGTCCCGGCCTAAAAAATTTCACAAATTCAAAGTATTCCATTTAGCGGTGTTAAAATTAAATAATTAAGACAAGTGACATCAATTGCTTCTTCAATATTTTCACGTTCTACTAACAAAATGAAAAATACATGTAGAATAAATTAACGTAACAATTAATCTACAACACCGAGAAAACACGTCGGGTGCGTAGCCTTCAAAGCATCGAATTAGTAAATCAATGAATATGCAAAAGATATGCAACCAGCTTTAAAGAAGATCCGCAAAATAAACGCGTAACAAACAAAGGCGAGCCGAGACACGAGAAGCAATTCGGATGATACAGAGACCGCATAAATTGGCGGACACAAGGGGACGCCGACCGATGCGGCAATTAAAAAGATTAGAAAGTGTGGCAAGAACAATGCAAAGCAGTAGCGCGAGAGAAAAACAACGAAGCGGGCTGCTGAAGTGAAAAAGCGAACAAGCGCAAATTAAAAGTTAAGGGAAATTGCGAATGAAAAAATAACCGCGGGTTAGTCGCCGAAGAGGAAAGGCGATAGCGCGGTGAAGGTTAGCGAGCGAGCGGAACGCATGTAAATCGCGAAGCAAGGGTGGTGGGGACACAGTCGGTGAAAAAGCATTTATGGAGACTAGATACGGTGTAGAATGGAGGATAAAGAAGGGTTATGAAGAGTAGTAAAACAAAGGTCTTTATCGACAGGAAAGGAGCCGGAGAAAAATACGATAGCGGGGGGTGGAATGGAGACAAAGAGTTAAAAAGCTGTGCCTAGCGGGAGAGGGTGGCGCGGAGAAATAGGACAACAACAAACTGTAATTAGAGAAAGGAAAAAAGAGATACCGGCGGTCGCGGTGGGGAGGGAGAAACTATATGGACAAATGGGAGCAAGGAAAGTATGAGATAAAAAAGGAAAGTTGTGTCGCCGTGGAAAGGGTGGGACAAATAAAGAGAGGTTGAAACAGAGAAACTGTGAAACGGAACGCGATTGGAGGGTCGCCGGTGACCGGGACCCGGAGAAACGGGAAGCTCGAGTATACGGGATAGTCGGCGAGGTGGGTTCGAGGGTGGACGGAAAAAATAGAAAAGCGAGAAGCGGCGTGTGGAGCGAGCGGGAAGGACGACGAGAGTGGAGAAATAGCCGACCGTAAGAGGGTGAAGAGAGAAATATGGGACACGGGAAATTATGTACTAAAAAGGAAAAAGAAGGAGGGAGGAAAAGTCAGCAGAAGTGAGGTAAAAAATCGGCGGAACACGCGAACGGCGGCTATAGTATGAAGAATTAAAGAAACTCGAAACTGTATCTGTAAAAGAGTAATAGAAAGGCGTGTGCAGTGCCAGTAACCCGGCGACGAGGAAGCAAAAAAGAGAGAGAGAGAGAGAGATGAAATGGAAACTGTGCCGGTGAGAGAAGTGAACGCGAGAAGGACTGCGTGCAACATAAAAAAGGAAAAGAGAAATTACAGCAGAAGGGGGGATAGCAGGTCCGGCTAAGAGGCAGTTAAAAAATTGAAAGGAAGAGAGGCCAAGACGCATAGGTAGGAGAACAAAGAAAGTATGTAAAGTAAATAGGCGATAAAGAAAAATAGGTCGGACCGTTGGGTTCTTCCTAAACAAGGGTGGTTGCGGAGGCGACTTCCGCGAGGACTTTACCCTATATCACGGCGAGCTGCGGCGTTGTACGAGGGACACGGAGGTTCCTTTCGGCCCCTTGGGAAAGGCGACTGCTCCGTCGAGCTGAACTTTAGCCGGGGTGAGATATGCAGAAATTAAATATTCATTTGGGCTAGCAACCCTAGGTCTCCTTCGCCTCCCGCCGGCTCCATTCTCCGGCTCGCCCGCTCTCGGTCTGTCACAGGAACCGCCCTCACTTTCGTTCTCTCGAAAATAATGCCTTGGCCTGGGGCCAGTTTCGCTGAAGGCTTTCGATGTTCCGTCCCAACCCCCCGTTGCCAGACCGGCCTTGTTTCGCCATGGAAAAAGATGGCGAGTCGGTCCTCATCGTAAAGTAACCCCATTCGCCGGCACCCCCCGTTTCCGCCACTTCCTCCTTTCACTTCGCCCTTTGTTTCTCCTTTTTTCAACCGCTAATTCCCGCGACTTACCCCTATCCGGCTCACCCCCCCCCCCCCCCCCTCGCACCGCTTCGAACGCGGTGTATCGCTCCCGTGGATTGTACCTGTTGAACGACCGGGTTCGATGAAATAATGACGCGCAGTTTACGTCAGCGTTGGGACCAATTTCATTCGGATGACGGATAAAAGATAAAGACTAAACGAACAAAATGTTATTCGACGCTATCGAATGAATATTCAAAACGAATATAAATTTACCGAGATAAAAATTTATTGGAATACAATTTTTATTCGACGTTCTCGGAAAATATTCGAATAAATATTTATGCAGGGAATAATTCCTCCGAAAAGAATTCCATTCGAATAAGGTTTCGTTTGACTAAGAATTTATTTCGTATTTCTCTGAAAAGTATTTTATTTCTATATTATCAGACACTCGATTACTGCTTTCAGAGGTTATGGACGGTTTTAATGCGATGAAGCCATTGTCTTTGCTTTCTAATGAACGAGGGAAGATTACATTAATTGCATAGCAAATATTATTACTAGATAATGTATAATATAATAATAATACTATTTATATATACGTACTGCTTTGGGACAATTGTAAATGGTATTTTATTTTAATACAATGTAGCTATTCTAATTTAAATTTTGGATGCAAAGACCCTGGTCCTCAATAATTCTTGTTCTGGTCCTCAAAAATTATTCCAATGAAAAACGAATTATTTGAATGATGAATAGATCATTCGTATAAAGAGTTATTCTAATAATGAACGAATTATTTGAATGAAAAATAAACTATTCGAAAAATAATTATTTGAATAAAGAGCTATTCAAACAAGTAAATGGAATAATTTACGTAGGATAACGCATTATCCGAATAAATAAATGGAATAATCTCCGACGAATAATTAATAATTCGAATAAAATATTCAACCGAAACGAATGCATTCGTACAATTATGTTCGATAAATATTTATGGGAAACAGACCGAACAGTGTCAAACTCCGGTTAATATGGCGCCGTACGAGGCGTTACCGGCCTGAAGAAGGGTGTTCTTGTTACTCGACGATCCCGGTGCTCCTTTCGAAGGGCGTCGCGAATGGAACACGCTTCGCCTGGCGCGGATATGCGGATCCCACGACGGTGTTGCGCAACGCGCATACGTTTCCTCCCGGCGGTTGATGAAGTGTTCTCTCGCCGGAGAATTGCAGCGCTTCCTTTTGCGCGAACACATCCTCCAGGGCGGTTAGAGGGCCGAGGGAAGCGCGGAGGATAAAAGGATTTGTTCTGGAGCTTCGCGGCGGCGGGGAGCGGGACGGGGCCGGGGGCGGGGGCCCGAATGAAATTTGAATATCGTCGTTGTTACCGCACCGGAGTTCCGCGGGTCGAGAGAGCGTTGTGATAGCGGTCGGGTTAGGGAATACTTTGTACCTTAATCGTTGTATAAATAGTCATTAGACGGTGGACTAAATATTGCGCGGAAGTATGCGGCCGCGTTGCGCGCGGAACGCAATTTAATCCTAACCGGGACTACCAGGCCCGCGGAAAATTAGCAGTTAATTATTTTGGAATAATGCACAGACGCGCGGATAAATTCGCCTCTCGCTTTTTCGGTTTAATGATAAGCTGGGGAGGGAAAGTTCATCGGGGTTTGTTACCGTTGTTTCGCGATACTGACGATCTTTGTTGCCTCCGATAATTCATCGAGGGGGCGTTCTAATGTCAACGGTGTTTTTTCCATTTTGGTTTTTTATTATATTTGAAATTTTTTTTGCGAAGCAACTGTAACAGTTTTTGCAGGTTTATTTATACGTGTTTAAACCACAGTTATATTTTTTTCTGTTAAAAAGAACGAAACTATATTTGTGGTATCGGCTGCTTCGAAATATAGTCCAGTGAAAAACGTTGTCACATCGTAACCATAATTAAGATGATTTTGTTTATTCGAAATGAAAAAAGTGTATAAGATTTTTCATCAATATGAGTTTATTTAAAGTCGGTAGAATGAAAAAAGTCAAAACTTAAAAAGATAGCGACATTATGACCTATCGTTGATGTAGAAAATAACGTCTCTTCTTGAAAACATGTTCTTGTTTTCTCAATTAAACTTTGCCAGGATTTTGATAACGCGTAAAGCGACAGTCGATTTACAAAAGATTGACTTTCTTCGTATAATCCACAGAACAAAATCTTGATATGCGTGTTTAACTGGTGGACGATTTCAGACATGTCTGGTTTAAGTAAGGAATAACTTCGGAATTAACTTCGGAATTAACTTCAGAATCAACTTCGCCGGGATCTCTACAATCCCCGCAGGGCGAGCTATCTCTGCGTACGGTCTACACGAATTTTACTTCTTACCATGTGCTTACCTATAAGAACGAAGTCATTTGATAATATTTCAATATGATAATTACTGGACTCCGGGTCGTTATGCAAATTAAAATTTTTCAGCATCTTTTGCAAGAAACAGGGTCCAAATGTCTTTCTTCCTTTAATAATTTGAATAAGTTGAAAATAATAGATCGACGCTATCACATTTACTTTAATTTCGTCGGATTGTTTTTAATAAAACACACAAAATTCTTAGTCTAGTAATTATATATGATAAATTGGCATAAATTTAATAATATTTAAAATTGTTATCCGTTGAAACAAATCTTAAAATTAGGAAGAAAATAAGAAACTTGATACAGTAACAAATGTATAAAGCGATCTTACGAAAGTTTAATATTCATTATTTGTTAAAAATTGAATATTTGCATATTATTCAAGATGAAGAAATTTGAATAATCAAATTACAACGAAATTATTGTAAAGCGTAATCTAAAGCTTGACGTATACAATGGCTGATTATAGAATTTTAAATCGCGTTCTGCTACTTACAGCAGCTTTTGTTTAGCGTTCCCTCGTTTAGGTTATACATGAATAATGCAACAAGCACGTGAGGTTTTTACCGTAGGCAAAGCACATTGTTCTGTTACGAAAACATTCTGTTGCCCAAATACATGTGTTACCATTAATCCGGAAACAGAGGTTCCGTTGTACAGGAAACACATTAACAATGCAAGTGAAACGCATCGGTACATAGTTATTACAAAAACCTTTTAAAGGTGCTGTTTCAAACACGCCGGGCAAAGCGTCTGCATAATTCAACGAGACACTAAGTCTGGTAGGCCATTTCGGAGTCCGTTTCCAGAACACTTGCACGCATTACGAATAACTGCTTAGAAAAGGAACGGCAAAGTATACGATATCAATTTGATTACTGGCTTGCTGATCTTTATGCAAAATAAGAACGTCCTCCATAATCGTAAAAGCAAAGGTTGGATGGAAATGTATTTCTTTTTTCAAGAGTTTAATGCACAATAATGTAGCAATATTTTGAAATTTCCAGTCTTCATATTTCTGCATCTTGTCTCAACAATTTTGCACTAAATATTGCATAAAGTCCGTAGTCAATGATGACTAAATGCACTAACTTAAGGAACCTAAGTTAAGACGATAGTGTTGAAGCCATAATGTTTAATTAATATAGATAATCTAATGACGAAGCTATTGTATAGGATAATCGAAGCGATTACTATGGAATGATTAATTGCTCTTTTCGAGCTCAATTAACTGTATATTTATTGAATAAGACATATTACATTTTTCGTATTACAAAATCAAGGAACTAAAAAATTCAATAGCTTTGATTCGATAAATACAAAGTTAAATACATGCCTGATAATAATTGAGGGGCACGGCAAATGGTCACCCCACACTAACCGACATTAACCTAACCACATTATGCTATATTAGATCCACGCGTGAACCTACAATTGTAATCCCACAAGTGGTCGTTAATTGCTGCTAATCAGATGCAACATTAAGTGAATAAATTAGAAAAGAATTTATTGTCTACTAATAGCAAATATATACCAAATATTTATTAAATTCGGATGTGTTAGATTCTGATTTTTAGATTGAGATTTTAAATCAAATTGAAAGTCTTTGTGTATATTTTTAGAAGACAAAAAGCTCTTTGTTATTCATCTAAAACGTGTTTTAGTCAGAGATATTTAACAATATCCCAAAATAACGAAATACAATTATATTCGATAATGAAATGGAATTAATTTAAACGTTTCCATCATTTCCTCGCTCGGCGTCGCGTTTTAAAGGAGTAAGACCGAACAAATCTCGGCGCAAAAGTGTTGACCCCCGACAGCTAAGGACCCACTCTCGTATAGATCTTCAAAGAAGTAATATAATATGCGCGCAAACAGCTTCGATTGTAAGTTATTCAGTGGGAATAGAGCGAGGGGGATGAAATAGAGATAAAAGGGAGCTTCAGAAGCCGGCCAGCAACAAAGAGCACGTTCCCTCATGATTTGAATAAAGTAAGGCTTAGTATCGCCTTTGCTCTTTAGTGGGAGCATCTCGAAGGATGAATATAACAGCAGCGGGAGGAATACGGAATGTCGAAGGATAAGCAGATTTGTTTCATTGTTTTCGTCTTCCAGCAGCCGGAACAAAAATAAATATGAAATTTGAATATGACGGCATTTTGTTGTTCGTTCCTCGCGAACCGGTAAACGATAGCAACTTCGTTAGCTCTTTATTTTTTATATATTAGGTTGGGAAGAAAGAAATCCATTATTTTTACGTGAACTTCTAGACTTTATTTAACATGTTTCCGATTGTCCGATTTAGGCCAAATATGCACCGTTTTGTTCTATAATTTGTTGCCATTTTAAAGGTACCTTCATAATGCCTTTCTCGTAGAAGTCTTGGCCCTTATTAGCAAAAAACTCTTGTAATCGACTTTCACAATCTTTTCTCGATGCCAATTTCTTATCACTAAGGAAGTTTTGTAATGCAAGATAATCATGGTAATCGCTTGATGCCAGGTCTGGACTATATGGTGGATGTATCGAAAGGTCGCAGCCAAGCTCCTGAATTTTCTAACGAGTCACTATAGACGTTTAGTGGCCTTGGCGTTGTCTTGATGCACACAACACTCTCCTGTTGGCCAATTCTGGCCGTTTCTGGTCAATCGCTAGCTTCAAACGGTCCATAATTTGTCGTATGTGAGCCATTTCTCATCCCCAGCCACCATGCATTCAAGGAATGGGTGAATCTCATTCCGTTTGACCAAGACATCACAGATGGAAATTCGAACCATCATGGTTTTTAGTGTTAATTAATGTGGCACTCAAACGTCGAACTTCTTTTCAAATCCAGCATGTCAAATGGTTTAAAACGTTCATGGTCGATCTTTAGCTCCCGGGCGATGCTACGATGCTAACATGCGGTCAACTTGATTATTTCTGTGTTTTGTCAACATTTCTACGACAGGTACCTGTACGAGGCGTATTTAACATAAAATAATGAATGAAATCGACGAAACTAAATTGCGCGTAATTGGCTGTTGCAGTATCGGGACCAAAACACCATTCTAATTTCAGTTGCTTGCTTGCATTTTCACTTTATCAAAGGAAAATTGTAAAATGTACCGAATTTTCTCTATGCTGACTTCCATTTTTAACACTCTGTAGCTCGCAACTAAGTGGACCCAGCAAAAAACAGAAATAGAATTTTTGTAGTGTGAAATGTCACCTTTCCAACGAGCATAAATCTGAAATTGTTTGATGGATACTTTAACAGATATCGATTACTACAGCCGTTTACCGAATAAATAATGGATTTATTTTTTCCCCAAGCTTATATATATAAGTCTCTCTTCTCTGCCCTTATTCGGAGGGTTGACGTTGCTCCTCCTTTTTGTTTCAGGTGCCTGCATCCTTCAGAATAAACACAGCGAGTCGAACCGAGGCAACAGGGATGAAAGGATTTCTTCAGCTGTGTCGGGAAAGGGTAAGACGAGCTCAGAATGTTGTATCGTGCTTCCAAACAGTCCTTTACGTCGTTTTATCGAATCTGAAAGGGATTGTCTGCGAGCAGGAGATAGAAAATACAGAAATATTATAATCGTTCCCGTTAACTTGCCGTCAAACGAATCGCGAGCTTTGCGGACGAATTCCGCGAACGCTGGGGCAAACTAGATTATTCTTTAGTTTGCGCACTGTTTTGGAACAATAGGTCCGCATCTATTTTCACAGTCGTGCTGTTCGCTTTTTACGAGATTATACGGGACATTCGTTCGGTATTTATGCAATAATGGGGAGCCATTAAAGTGAAACGTTCGTTACATTTACCACGTGATATATATGTTAGATCGTATATATTTAAAACGAGATAATGTGTGTAATAAAATCTACAAACCATGCTAACAACATTAGAAAATAATTGAACGACGCACGCGGCTTTTCTGGATATATATTTCATTATTCCGTAATTTAAATAACTTAAAGTTTTAATGTCTTTCTAGCTGTAAATGACTTTATTAATGAATTCAAATAAATTACTTTATTTGGATTGTTTTGAGGAGATATTTATCTGAAATAATTATTCGAATGAATTCTTTGTAGTCAAATATTTGAATCGAATAACAATTGTTCATTATTCGCAAGAAATTGTTCTATATATTTATTCGTATAGAGATCGCGTGTCTCTAAACATTAATGTATGTTTCATTTCCTGTATTTTACAGTATAAATATCTTTCAAACTCATTGCTAAAGATAGAATTATTTGTTTAAACGCGTCACACTGTACAGGCAATTTAAAAATCGCATGTTAGGAATAAATATTCTTTCGACTGGCTGTTTTACTTTTAGTTGCAACGATAGTCACGGCAATAAACTTAGAATACTGATTGCGAGAGAGAGCGCTAGCACGCCTGTAATCTCAGAAAGCAGCGAATAGTTTGTTTTCCCTGCAGTCGTTTCTGACACAGACTTATTCCATTGAAGCTAGAGATAAGATCGCGTTTAATTGGAAATTAACGAAAGCTTGTGTCCACGTTGTATCGTCAGAAGGTCGATCCAATTTACGCTGCAAGCTGATTTGCAGTAAAGGAAGACGCGACGGGACGCTACGAAAGTGGCCGGCGCAGTCCAATTAAGTTAATTAACATTAAAGGACTTGAAATTTTTGACAGGAATACCGCCGTCCCTCTATCGACCGAACAGTTCTTAATTAATTTTGCACGATTGTTTTGTAGATAATTGTATTCTCGGCAACGAGTTTAATTAACGGCGAGACCTCTCGCAGACTCGCGAAAATCTCCCCGAAAGAAACGGCAAACATTTTCTCGAACGCCGGCGTGTCTCTTGTCGCGTACCAACAATCGCGTCCTCCCGTCGACACTATCGGCGCTGCTCTAAGCTAATTAGCCGGCGCGAATTCATTACCCGCGCGGTCCTTCGATATCGAAGATCCGCGATCGCGTTCGATATTTTCGCTGAAATTCCGCCCTCTGACGCGTTCCTTGTAAAAATTGATCAGCGAATTTATCATAATCGGATGCATCTCGATCCCTAAATTTTACCTTGAAATTGCTCGTTAAATATTAATACGGCGATTATCATATTTCATTGGAAAATAATGGGGACGGTGAAACGAAGCGGGGAAGAAAATATTTAATTCCGTGGGACCGGTGCACTTCGGTCGGGAAAGTCAAGGACGACGTCGCCGAAAAATCGTTAAGCTAAAATCCCAATTGTCATACTCGTTTTCGCCGTCGCGCGCCGGGCAAGGAACTTTCTGTTCACTTCAATTTCAAAACTTGCTCCTGTTACGAGCAACATGGAAATTTCTAACACGCGCGAACCATGAAACAGAATAACCTCAAGTACGAAACTCTAAGTTTATTGCGTTCCACAAGCATCTCTTTCGCCGGCATAATGCAGGTTTGAAAGCTATGACATTAATAATGGACTAACTCGAACAACGATGTGACACGTCTACTTATCAGTAGACCGCGGATTTTTATGCGATATGAATACTTTTCGCACCTGTCACAAAAGATCCGGTTTGGCTTTGCTTGTTCAATGATTTTAACAAGTCGTAAATCTCTCTCTTCGTTGCTGTATAATTTTTTAAATATTTTTGCTGTGTCAAACAACAGCTACATGTTTTTGTCATAAATGCATAAAATTCGAAATTTATTCGTCGTAATTAAGCTTTTTAAATATAATGTGCGTGTTTGGTTATTTATTTCCACGAGCGTTGACTCAGAATGTAATCTTTTTACTTTTCGTATGATGTACTATGTAGAAAATACATCGTTCCTCGAATTCTTTTATTTTAGTTCGCTATTAGCACAAAAATGGATTGCCTATCAATTTGATGATACTAAATAACTAAATAACTAATCGGTACTATGTTTTTACGAAATTGAAAGTGAAAATCCAAACAACAAGAGAATAATATTATAGGTCAAGTGCTTTGATCTTGCCTGTTTGGAAATAATACAATAAAATGTGTCTGAAATGCGAGTCTTGTTCTTCCATTTTTAAAATAGAATAAAAATGAAACTAAATAACTAAATAATCGATACAATGTTTTTACTAAATTGAAGATGGAAGTCCAAACAAGAAAACAATATAGAACAGGTGCTTCGAACACATTGACAAGAAATATACTAAGAATAAAAGAATATACTAAGACCGTCTATTGAAAAATCAGCAATCACTTATTTGCCAATCCAAAATATATGTATACATATACAGATCGTCTTACTGCTTCGATGGAAGATTATTCCTCGCGACAGAAAAATTCCGGAGGCGATACGCCTCCTTAGGATGCATAGGATCGAAATCCTGCAATGCCGTGCAAAGTTCGGCGATAAATAGCTGTATTGCTGTCGGAAAAAAATGATATTTTTCGAGGCAGCGATACGGAGGAAACGGAGGGGAAGAGTCGGAAACTGGAAAAGAAACGGAGGAAACGGTCCGATCCGGAAACGGGGTGATCGTCATGAAATTGCGAATATAGGGGGGAAAAAAAGATTTGCTGAATAGAGAGAAACTGCCCCTGCTTTCTATTCCGCGTAGGATCAACGACGAAACGTGCGGGGATGTTGATCGTGTCGTTGGATGATCTCGCGTGCGTGTTTCCGGCATATTGTTTCGGTCCCAACTTGAACGCGGGCCAATTTGCGGTATATAACTGCCTGTCAGCCGGCTAGTTTCTCCTTTATGAGGCAAATGTACCACGTCGATTCGACCGTAATAGCACCGTATTGACTAATAACGTAACTACAACATATCCGGAAAAGTCACGACCCCTAATTCGAAATCGATCGATTAACAGATGATAATGGTCAGCACTGTGGCCGCTCCGCGATATAATTAATCTGATTGATCCTTCAAAAGTGTATTCGCGAGTCGCATCATGCACAACGCGTACGCAGTTGAATCAGTGCCATTTGTGAACGGGTTTCGTATTTCGAGGCTCTGTAACAGAGTTCGACGTGTTTTAACCCATTTGCATTATTAGCGTACAGATAATTCTTCTAAATTTAAATAACTTCGTGCTGAACTGAAAGGCTCCAGAGTGGTTCGTTTATCACAAAAGATTTGTCACAATAAGTAGAAACAAAGTAGCTTTATGTATCGATTACTTAAAATAATGCTACAAGAAACAATTGAATTAAAGAAAATTATTGCAGTGAGAAACAATGAATGTTATTCTTTATTAACGCTTATTTGCTCGTCCAAATGTATTGTTGAGATAATTCAGAATTGAGTTCATATTCAAAGACGATTAACATGATGACTCGTGTTATTCGAATAATTTTACAGTTTTGTTTAAAATGAAGAATTATTCGAATAAATGTGGGGTATGAGATAAGAGCGTTTAGGTTATGCAATAGTCGGATCGACTGTTCGGATCGAATTATTATCTTGTTTTTCCCCTTATCTATTATTAAATATCTTGTTAAAGTAAGTCTTGTGGTTGATCCTTTGTTGTCGAAAATCCATACATGAATAAATAGAATAATTTGTTAACAAGAGCGAATAATTTTTATTCGACTAAAAGGGATTCATTCGGATAAAAATCTTAAGTATATATTTATGCAAAACGTTTCGAAAAAAATCCAACTCTGATTGAAATTGTTGCGAATGCTTTCAAATATGTCTGCAAAGTTTAAGAGTATCAAGAAGAAAAACTCGTTTGTCATGAATATTTGACATAAATCATGTTCGCTGGCACCCGAATCTTATTAATCGTACGCGCTTATTATCTACTAATGATGATACCGGCGCAGTTATAAACACTCAAAAATGACTGGTAGCGATCTAAGTTTTGATGCGCGCGAACATAATCTAATTTATGCAACCAGATATGCTAGAACGGACTAATTGGTTCTAGCAGCTCGTTCGTTATAGCATCTGTTCGCTCTAGCGTATATTGAAATACCTGTATTTAAGGGTAATTTGTTCCAGATGCACAGTTCGGAAGCAAAGTTACTTGATAATAAAAGGATGAAAATTATTAGCGTAATATCAACATGAATCTAAATAAATTCATTCATACGTGTGTAATATGTAATTTGATTAGCGTGAACGATGACGTTTTTAACTGCAATTTGCCGATACATTGAAATAAAATTTTCAGGAATAATTGAAATTAAGAGAATTTTCTTAACCCCTTGACGTACCCTTTTCTTCAGTTACTGCGATTAGGAATCTTTCAATGGGTATCATATCTTAGAAGGGCCAAAACATTAATGTTTATTCCGTGTTTGAATTTACTTGAATGCTTAAATATTAACGGCAAGGGTTACAATTTTATATCACTTTTTAAGGAATAGAATAATATCCATACTTAATAATTCATTATTGCAATTTTCATCACGTGTCGGACTCGTCAAAGTACGCTAAGGGGTTAAGTTGTTCCATCTGCTTTATTCTTCTTGAACATATGCAGCATTACTTTATTTAGCAACAATTCGTGTCACGTTCAGCTAACTTTTATTCCCTTCTAATGAACTACAGTCACTAACGCAAATTTATACCTCGTTAACAGGGCAAACAAACAAACGAACAAACAACTACTGTCCAACGAGTAGTCGAAAAAAAATCGAACCGAAACTATAGAACATTAACCGAGTTATACGATATTTATTTATTTGACAATGATATTTAAAAATTGCAAAATCGTACACAAAATTCTACAGTTTTTATTAAATTCATTTTTGCAGTGTTTAGTGTTTTTTCTACAATTAAATGTATACATGTATATTTCTAAAAATTTCAATAAAACATATTATTTACAAAGATACTTGTCATAATTTTAGTATACACATATTGAAGGCATTCTATATTGTTAAAATCATTCGTCGTATTGTAAAATTTTAATAAAAATATCCTGTTTGTTAATGTGCTCAGTGTATTGTTAATGAGCTCAGTGTATTGTTAATGTGCTCAGTATATTGTTAATGTGCTAAGCATATTGTTAACGTTCTGAGCACATTGTAAAATATGTTGTAATAACGGAGGAATTTTTAACAGGACGTCCTGGACGAGCCACATTGAGCCGTTCTTAAGCTCGCAGTCTTGATTTTCTTTTCTCATCTAAAACGGAGTTTAAAACGACGACGGTTTTGCACAACGAAAGACGATAATCGCGAAATCGCAGACGGGGTTAAACTTGATTCCAGCGTCTCTGCTTACCACGCCACTTTCGAAGATTGAAAAGAAAGATTTTAAAGGCGTGCGAGATTATAAGAGGGTCGCTTAGAAGACGATGCGATCTAGTTATCGCGAGTAATATGTCTCCTGCCTTGACAAACACTGATGCTTAACGACTTAAGCGCTCCTTAAACGTCAATTAGTGACTATTTTTTCAATTTTCTAATGCCACATTGTAGTACATTCTATAATGCCACGTAGCATGGCTTTTAGTTTTCAACCGTTACAACCTTTAAACATAAAAGCTTATTTAAATTGTTTTGATGTGTTGATCCTATATTTGTTAATCGATCGATTTGGAATTAGAGGTCGTAACTTTTATACAGGGTGTCCCGGAAATCGTAACACAACCGGGTAGGGAGTGATTCTACATCAAAAATGAAAAAGATATTTTGGTAGAACATTTTTTCATCCAGAGCTCTGTTTTCGTGATAATCGACTTCAAAGTTCGTTCAACTTGTAAACTATTTAATACAATTTGCTTGTCGTGTATTATTAATCAAG
Organism: Augochlora pura; assembly: GCF_028453695.1. Taxonomy (NCBI): domain Eukaryota; kingdom Metazoa; phylum Arthropoda; class Insecta; order Hymenoptera; family Halictidae; genus Augochlora; species Augochlora pura. The sequence continues at coordinate 17,485,620 of NC_135774.1, read as the reverse complement.
TGTCGTGCTTGTGTATAGCAAGTTTATAACGTGAATGATATAATTTGCATATAGCAAATGTTACACATTTGAAACATAAGATTACTGAGGCATTCGAAAAATTAAAAAGCGATAACAACTCACAATCTGTCCAGATGTCATTAATTTATCGAGCAAACAATTCAACAATTATTGTAGCATCGTAATAGTAAGTAGTAAAGAAGAATAAAAAATGAGTAATCAGTAGACACACTTTGTATTGTTTCCAGAGCAGAATTATCACTGTTTTTAAACACTATCCCGGACAGAGACAAGCAGAGCAGTGAAATACACGACAAGCAAATTGTATTAAATGATTTACAAGTTGAACGAACTTCGAAGTCGATTATCACGAAAACGGAGCTCCGGATGAAAAAATGTTATGCCAAAATATTTTCTCCTCTTTTTATGTAGAATCATTCCCTACCCGGCTGTACTACGATTTCCGGGACACCCTGTATACATTTATATGTAAACGTATATTTTGAAAAATATCCAATTTCTTTCCTTATTTTACCATGAACTGCTAATGTTCATGCATGTAGTACAAGAAAATGGAGAAATCTATATTGTTCTTTCTTTAATATGGTTAATGTAACGAAAGTAATCTATTTAAACTACTAATTTTTTTCCATAAATGCGTAAAATTTTTACTAATTACATACCTATGAGCAGTATTAGCAGTATTTTTTATCTTTAACATTTCTACTACCAAACGAGTACAGCTCCGACCGCGAACATGTGCACAATATTTCCATCGAATCGATGCCACGAATCGATGGAACGAACGTCGCATTCCCCGGGGAATTTTTCATTTCCGAGATCAAGAGGACATTAATCACCGAAGCACGCGAAATGTATTCTCTCCGTAATTTCTATCGCGACGTTACATTGTTATCATTTCCTTAGTTTCGCCGTCGCGTTAAACGCGTCGTTTGCCGCGCGATGTTCGCCAGCCAGAGTTTACCTTTCGCTCCCCAAAAATTCGGTATCGAAAAAGCGAACCGCTGGCGTGACGGTCACTCTTCCAGGGTTTACACTGAAAACGAAAAAAAAAGAACGATAGTATTTTCTAATGCGATATTTGCAGAGCGTGTGTCACTGATTACGTCGCGAGTGCGCGCGCTAGACATCCATCACACGCACCCCGTCTATCTTTAGAAAGTTTCCGCGGCGCAATGAGAGCCGGGCGTTTTACCATGAAATTTCCTATTCACTTAGTTATTTATGCGCCGTCTCGGTTCTTGTTAAACGATATCGTAAATCGTGGCGAATGTGGGACCCATTCGCGAAATAAGTCGATGTAATGATACTAATAACATCGTCCCGCGTTCCATACGAAAGATCCACTGTTCTTGTTACAGAAGATGAAGAACTTCCCGGGCAGCGAAAACGGGAATAAAGTATACTTTACAGCATAATAAATTTGAAACGTAAACGAAACGCGCAACGCTAGGAAATTATGGTTACCGGAATTGAATTTAATTCGAAAACATCGCGGAGTTTTGTCTGGCTTAAACTGTTCGGCCACCGCGCGTCACTCATAGGTGGATGACAGAATTATTCGCTTGGATTTGAACGTTAATTATTAATTTTCTTATTTCTATTAAGCTTCGGAATGCACAAGAATGTGGTGAAAATAATTGAAAATGTTGTACGACTTTATTTTCCACTTCAGTTTAAATGAAATAATGGAATTTTCTGAAATTTTTGAGACTGTGGCATGGTAATTGATAATAAGGGTATACACCCAATAGAAAATTATCATAAAAAGTACGAAAAAGTTATTCTTACTACTTGAATTATCGTTAATCAGTAAGACACATTTTTCTGTCAGATATCTATTTTTCTTCCTTTTTATTCTTCTATTTTCGATTTTATTCACATTCAGTATGGAATTCTGCATTAGTGGACTGTAAATTCTATATAAAGTAGGTAGACATTATATGAAATGGAAGAACAATTTCCTAACAATTGAAGTATTAGATTATATTGAAGCAATTAGTTTTGTTTAGATGTCTTTCATTTATTATATACACGATACTTTATACTTTCATCCGATATTGTTTAAATTGTATATCATATCAGCGTATTGATTAAATTGTATATCATATTATCCTGATCATTTATGTCAATTAAGAGTCACTCTATTAGAATCATATATCTGATCATTTACCATATAACTCTAACAAATCTTCCAATTCTTGTGAATGACACAATGCATTTCGATTTTGCATGAAGATTTACAGTCTAGTTATAAATCTAAGTTAATCGATTAACCTATATGTATACAATTCACAATAAGATTCTGTTCAGTTACTTATGTGGGGGTAGGAGGTTGGAAAAATAGTGAACACACTTTATATTAACTCAACAATACTAAAAAAGTGTTTATTCTAAATTTTGAATGCACGTGGCAACCGTTACAAAGTTCTGGGGACGACTCCGATTCTTCTTCTTCTCCATCCCTTCCTTGACTCCCACATCGTCCTACTGTGCTACCATCTAGCGGTCTCAAAAATAAGAAAACACAATAATAAAATACATTAAACAAAAATGATAAAAACAATCTCCCACAACTTATTCAATTTATATAGACGATAGTAAATCACTGTGTAACATAGGTGCGTTAAATTAAATATTTACGCGATGAAGAGCGTAATAATAATAAAATCTCGGACTTCATATAAAAATGCATTCTTTTGATTGAAGCTTTCCTTGAAGTGACACAAATTTTTACAAAACAGTTTACTCAAGTATAAGATCTTGACTAATTAAAAATCTCATATAATAATCTTATGTGAAGTGTTAAAAAGACTTTCGCTTAAATCCAGTCTTTTGAAAAAACAAAGACAAATGAAAGGCCCGGATCTTGTAATGGGTTTTCGCACAAGTTCAATTTTACCACGAACAAGTACCGCAATCAGACCATTTTTTAATAATAAATTTATATTATTCGTTGCATGGCCGCTATGCAATTTGGCAATGTCGTCTTTATAATTCACAATGCCCGAAGTTAATTAATTAATTACAAGAACATAGAATTCAATTACCATGATAAATGTTAATTACTGTTCTAAATATCAGGGCTAGTTCACGTGTTTACACGTTTCTATTTTCCTCGGTAACTATATCGTTATGAACTACATATGTACAATTCTGCGGACGCGTTTCATGCGACACGAAGGCCGTTTAATTAGACACCAAAATGTAATATATGTATTTATAGAAGAACGTTAATTAAGATCTATTTAATTCTAATCTACGAAAACTGGAAAAGGTTGAATAAATTCGAAGCATGACGAATGCTTAATTAATACAATTAATGAGTAAATATAATCTGAAACAGTAAAAATGTGTATATCATTCGAGTTGGAACATACTAAGATAGTTAAAGGAGATATTAACCCTTTGCACACGAAGCCATTTTAACTGTAAATCTAAAATAATTTCCCTGGCTTATAGTATTTTCATTTTATACATGTAATTCATACTAACAGTTCCACTTGTAGCAATGTTTTAAATCCAATCTATAGTAGTACAAAGATTATTTTAGAACGTGATAGAAAAATTCGAGTGGTGCCTCAAAGTCATCACTCGAATTCAAAGGGTTAAATATTGCATTCGTATCTTTAAAATGCAAGAAACCGTGTAAATCAACAAAGTCAAATAATATTTTCGATATCGTCTTGTAATGATTCTTTCACACGACGATGCAAGCTTTTCCTTATTTCTAATTTTTATAAACTGATAATGAGAATTTAAACCGAGATTTAAAGACTACTTTCGCTTAATATATGAAGTTCTCATTATGCTTGCATCATTATTAACATCTCATTATGAACCGGAGTCTATTTACAACAAAATCAAGCACTGTGAACATTTGAACGGCTCGATCAAGCGCTTAAATTGTTCGCTAATGTAGTAACTATTAGGTTGGTAAGAAAATAATGTCGGTTCCCAAACTATATCTTTAAATCGACATATCACAAATCGTAATAAGTATTTTTAATCGAAATAAGATACATTACAATCTACACATTTTTGCCAATAAATTGACAGTTTTTTAATTCTAGTAGCGTAAAATTCTATTGTTCTGGAATTGATAAATTCTTCGAACGAATATTACACAAACTTGCTTGGTATCCATTGCGAAGTCAATAACTTCGAGTGAGCACAAATTAACAGTACAAACAGAAGCATACCTATCAGCATGCAGCACGACATCTGCACTGTAAGATGACATTGATAGGTAAACAGAAAAAAGTGAATTGTTATTCCAAAACATGCATCAAAGTTCGAAAGTTCGAAAACCGACATTAATTTCTTACCAACCTAATAGAAGAAACGTGGTATTTTCTTATCATCTTATAGTCACCGTCACGCGAAAGCTTTACATAGTAGTACAGGGCCTTTACTTACTATAATCTTGTCTTTGGCGAATAAGGAGACTAAAACCGGTCGAGCGTATCAGAATGTTCGAAACTTTGGACTGATAGCTATCCGAACTCTGTTCCTCGAATAAGTGTTCATTGCATATGATGTAAGCTTAATTATAGGCAACGGGTTAACCAATTGTGCCGTAGGCACCGGTGATCATCAGACCTCCTGTAAACTCACTGTTCCATAATTAGAGAGAGAGAGAGAGAGAGAAGCACGCACGCTCGGTTCAAGGGCCAAGATATAGCAACCGCGAAAATTGCATTCAGTGACCGCAAGGATCTTTCGCACCTTGGAAGTAATTCGAAATTCTCGGAACTGGTTCACGAGGCTGAGAAATGTCTCAGAAGTTTCATTTTCAGTGTATCGCCACCGTTTTCTTTCTCGTGCTGCCATTGTTTATAGCAGACGTGATTTTCCTAACCAGCGATTAATAGCAAACATTGTGTGGCTTTACTCTACGATTTAGATTGATTATGCACCGGTGATCATAATAGTTATGTAAATTCAGATCATATACTTTAAATGATTCTATTATCTATAACCAAAATAGTAGAAATATTAAAAAAGAAAACTAAAAATGTTCATATGTTAATTCTGATTCGTTAAAATTATTTAAGAGAGGAAGAAGATTGCTCTTGGTTCTTACATCTTGCAATTGAGGCAGACAATTTTTATTTTGCATAAAGATTCGCAGCTGTAACTAATTTAGTAAATAATTTAGAGATGACTTCATACCATAAATAGATACTGCATTGCTTATTATTACGTTTAAATGAATAATCCATTATAGTAACGATTTTCACAAAAGATATCGCCTTTTTACATTTTTTAATGGACAATCCTTATTTTTTTCTATTTTGACATACAAAGAGGCAGCTTCAACATTTAAATTATATTCAGTGGAACAATAAGGGATGCATAATTTGTCATGTATAATTATTAATTCAAGCTAATATTACTTGACTATGAATTTCTAATAGATTCAAAACAGTACCCGATTTTTAATAAGCAATGTATATATTTAATCGCCGTAAGAAATTATGTATTGTCAATAGCATTATTCGCAATATTTGTGCTCGGTCCAGAGATGCAACGATGACTATGGAAGGGAGGACAAAATGATCGCGAACCACCAACCAATGAAGCGATCGCAGAGTCGCGTTCGCTACTCTCCATAATTAAGTTGTCTGCACCGAGCGCTGTGGTTATAACCAGGAGACCCTGTATAGATCTTTACCGAGCGAATTTGAAACGACCAGCCTGCGTGTATGAGCAATATCAGCAGAAGTTGCAACAGCGATCGTTCGTTCAATTATTCTCTCGGCGAAAAAATTTATGTATTGGAGATGCGATCATTGTAATCGACGAATTCCTTCCGGTCGCCTATCAGCAACAGGAACATATTTATTTTCGAGCTAGTAATATTTCTTTTATATAAAATTTTGACAATAATTAACTTCTTCAGGGATGAATTTTCATTATTTAATTTTTTCTTTTTTCTTTATCATCCATTTCATTCCATTCAATGAGATTTTTCTAACATCATTCAGGAATTTTGTAGCGAATAGTTTTTCAACTGATTCTCATTTTCTTTACACTTAGAATAATTGTTATTTTCCGAAAACTAAACGTGCACATACGTGACAGTATCCCTGAAGAGGTTAATGTAGGTTTTTATTTTAATTTTTATCTAATTTTAATAGAACCTGATAAGTAATAAAATGTTCATCCACCCTAGTTTCACACACAAATTCCAAAGCGCGAGAATACGAACTTGCTAATACAACCTAGTTAATAATAATTTCAATTTAATTTATATATAATTTCAATAGAACCTATTAAATAATAAAATGTTCATCCAGCATACAGTCCAACCTAGTTTCGCATAGAAATTCCAAAGCACGAAAATACGAGCTTGCGAAAACGTTGCATCATGCCGTCTATGGGTCAGCTTTTGTTCCTTTTCTGTCTAGGAGGGATCCTTGACAGATCAATAAGGATTTCAGCCATTTACGAGCACGTTATCCTTCGTCATGTACTTCGGACATGCGTGCGGTTAAGCACGAAGTTTCACATTGCAAAGTGGTTTCCCCGATTTCCCGGCGTAGTTCACGATTACGAGGGAACTCATCGCAGGGAAAAAAGGTTAAGGTTTTGATTCGACCCCGAAGTTTACCGCTTCCGAATGCCGATAAAGTCAAAATTATAGGGCTACAATGAAAAACTTTCTCGCTAAACCGCGAAGTTATTTGTTCTAGCGTAAACATAAGTTCGCGGTTCTTCTTTTTATCGGTCGGCGGAAGGGATGGATTTACGATTCCGTTAAGACTTCAGTTTATCCAGTAAGCGCGATCCTTTCTGTTAAGTACTGGAATTCGTTCTTTGATAGAATCGAATCTGTTACGTCGATCTACGGTAGAAAACAAAGGAATCTTTCGCGATATCATCCGTTTACTGCAATTTCACAATCTGGAATATCGCTTCAGGAATTGTTCCGTGACACAGCAAGCTCAATTTTTATATACAAATGTACATTAATGTGTAATTATACTATATCGCAATGCAATTCCAAGTTTTAACAAAATTGTACTCGTTAAAGTAACACCTTTCAAAATTTTGACTTCACCAGTTTTCCCACTATTTTCAATTTATCCAGAATAAAAAAGAGATCCCTAACAATTCGGCAACGTTTCGGTACTAACAGGAATTTAATTTTCAGTACAGATTTAAAACGAGTATGTTTGATGTATTGAAACTAATTTTGCGATTTTATGCTGCTGTTTTTCTTCCTTATTACTTTTCATTTCTCTATATCGACATCATGTTTTTATTTCCCGCGAAGTAATTAAAAAGACCGTGAATATAATAAATATTTTCGCATATAACACAAATTTTAAAACCATTAAAAGTTGATAAAAATAATCACGATCATTCAAATTAACGTTTACTAATATTGCTTGAAAGAAATCGCGAAACCAACATTTGCTGGTTTTGTTTAGATAATTTACAAAATACTCACGATTTTCCGACCGTCGAAACAGGTGTACAGGTGTACCGGGTTCAAAACAAATCTTTAGATCTTTCGGTAAAGGATCCAAGTGCGCAGCGTAGATAATTTTCTTTGATGAAACAGCCGTCTCTGGTACATGATTATTAACCAGCCGGAATTAGGGGAAATTTTTAGCGAACACCGACGGAGGCTCGGTCGTGTAATCATTTGCCTGGCCGAGAGGCAACTCCCAGACAGAAGAAAAAGAGAAGCCCGATTTTCATCTCGAGAGTCGTGCTCGTTCTTCCAAACGGGGTAACACGTTTACCAACGATTTCGGCGCCGCGCCGCGGTATCACGTGCATTTTTCGCCGCGTCGGTTTCGGAGTTGCAGCTTGAACCGAAGCCAATTCCGCGATGCTTTTCCCTTCGCCTCCGCGAAACGACGAATCATCCTGCCGCCATAAGAACGATCGTTATGGCAATTTACGATCAAATTCCTATGCCGATGTTTTCGCGTGCGAACACGAAACGTTCCGCGGGCGCGCGCGTGCGCGTTTCACACGTCCGGCTGAACAAATTTGGCTAGTTGCATCCGTTAATGACTCGTGATCGTCCGAAATCGCAAAAGCTTGGACAAAATTCAATTTTTCTAGGTTTATCGACAATCTATGATGTTTTTTATTATTATTAGAATTACGTAACTAGCGTTGCCTAAAATAAGAAAGTGTGATTGAAGAAATATCTTCTTTTTATATTGTTTTTCGGGCATTAACGATGACGTAATCATGACTTTACGTAATTTCTCTATACTATTAACATTTCTTGAACGCTTGTAACATTTTCTTACTAATATAATTTCTATACTTATAAATAAATTATGTGAAACCTTTCCTTTCACCGTTGTAGTGTTGACTAAAATGAAAAGTGGAAAATCGGAAAAAATTTGTATAATTTATATATATTAATTTATAGTTATATTTATATATTATTCGTATGGCTTTAATGACTACCAATATATTCCTACCCATATAATTTCAATGATTGTAGAATAAGAAATATAAAACCGCTTAATGAGAGTTTATTTGATTCATACTTAAAAAAAATACCATTAGGATCATATTTTTTGTACTTATAATATATTCATATCATAAATCTTACAAAGATACACAATAGATAAAATTTTTCATAAATACCGCAGGTCAAACAATATTTAGAATATTGACAAATTTAAAACGTTAAACAGTGATCAAAACCGTTAAACCTGACCAATTTTGCACAATTTCCATTGCATCGTGTGCTAAAATTAGGAAGTTCGTTTAAAAATGCCTCCCAAAAATATGTTCATAATATAAATAATTACTGAAGAATAAACAAGAAACAGGAAATTTTTCCTCGTCTGGTAATTCTTGTGTTAAATATACTTTGGTCGTGTTTTGCGTAAATCTTGCTGCAAGTCCTAAGAGATTTGCAGCGAAAGCTTTGAAAACGATGAAAAAGTGCTCGTTTCAAAAGGGCTCCATTATCTCTAAAAATATACGTACTCTGTTTCGTTATATTTATTTACACGTAACAGTTCGCTCAAATCTAACAACGTAGCTTTAAAAAGCGTTTTTTTAGCTGACTGTATCGCGTCCTTTGAAGAATGTAAACCTATTACAAGCCTTTTTAAAAATATCCTCCCCTGAATCTCAATTTTGCTCTGTTTCTTCGCTTTAAGTAGGATGAATTTTGCATAAGAGTATTTGTTTGACCTTAATTGAAGTCGCTGTATAAGAATCTCTTGTCGCTGCTTGAATATTGAAGAGAGACGCGATTATTATAATCATAATGCAATTAGGGCTATGTCTATAATTTGGAGATGTTAAAGATAGGATTATTAAAATGTAGTTATGAACAAGAAACATTTAAACGAAGTGCTAAAGTATAGGCGCGTTAAAGTCTACACGAGGATTTCTATGCAAAATAAAAATTAACTGCATCGATCTTCAATCATTTTATTAAAATTCAAATTGAAACAACAAAACGCTCAGTTCCTTTAAATTTTGTCGTAGTGTGTACCTACTCGTTTTGGCCACAAATGCAAAAAATTCGCGCTCTATTGATCGATAATTATATTTATGATACTTCGATTTTATAAGTTTCTCCCAAATTATTCTTTTCTATTTATATCATTTACGCATATAAAGTAACTAAGATTTTTACTCTTTCGTCACGTGACAATACTAGTGTACCAATTGATTAATACACATTACATAAACTATAGATTAAAAATTACATAAACTATAAATTATAAATTGCATAAACGTTAAGCAATTCACTCGTGACTCGAAAATTCTCTACGACGAAGAAAATTGTCTTCTCCGAAATAGTTCCAAAAACTATGATCAACAGAATTTTTCTTCGAAACACTGTTATTTCGCTTCCAGGATGTAATTTCGCATCGTTCTGTCCGATCACGTCTCCCCACTACATTACCGTGGATTTCGAAGAAATAATACTCGACAGACACTGTCTTTCATAAAAATTGCAGCTCGCGTTTCGACAGCACTCGGTCAAAATGATACCGTTCGTCGATCTCCTCGTTTTCAAACCGTATTCGATTAGTAATTGTAGTTTCGCGGATTACCGGTATTTTTTTTTAATGAAATGGTTATCGGCGCCATTCGAAGATTTTCGACTAAAGTGGATCGGAATAATGGCTTCTCTTCCCATTAACGTGGGACAATATCAAACGCAGTTAGTGATTTTAATACGGTTGCTTTGAATCCGAATAATCGAGGATTCGAATAGATGGCTCTCTCCCCCATACCATTAATCAACGTTGATCGATACTTTTAGGTAGTTGCCGGTTGCGAGAATTCTATTGAAACGAGGTCGCGGAGTTCTACACAGAACTATTTGCTCTAACAATAGTTATAACGTAGAATGAAATTCACCGCGTCGGATCCGATTAAAGACTTCGGAAACATTTAATATAGTCGGATCGTTCGATATAATATTTACGTAACGGAATTATTCAACAAATAAACTGAATCGCCATAGTATGTTCTTCATAATTCACTAACTTGTAATCAGTTTGGAAATTATTCAATGTTGACCTGAAACGTATATGATCTGCAATGTTGTATGTAATAAATGAACTGCGTGTTTAATTTATTTATGTTGAAAAATAGTAGGTACAATTTAGATTGAAAGAAAGGTATTAATTTCGACCTATCAGTATTATTGAAGAAAGGTATAAAAATTGTCCACGACTCCTGCGTCTTGCCATTGGCGCAGATAACTTTTACTATGCGTGAATATCGTTTATTTATAAAGATCCGCGCTGTACTAATAAATAGTAAAAAATATGCCATGATACATTAGGCTACGGTACAGCTTTTTAACAGCACGTTTTGAGAAATTTTTACAAATGTTTTTAATAATAAAGCTATTGATAAGTTTATGATACATATTAAAATGAAATTCATGAGAATATTGTATTGAATAGTACTATTGACTTAACTATAAAACAATTTATCTTACTATTTTGCTGTACAAAGAGTGCAAACATAATCTTATTTTAGAAAGTCAAGTTTAGAGTTCACCGGCGGGGCGAGGCCGAAGCCTTCGCAACAATATTATAAAATATATTAATAAATAAATATTAGAAAATATCATTTCATTTGCCATGTTTCTTTGTGATATTTCTCAAAAATAATATTCATAAATCGCCATCACGCTGGCAATTAGTTACGATTATATTAAATTATAATAATAATACAATAAATATTAGGTGCGTACAAAATTTACTGTTTTCTCTTTTTTTAAAGAACAAATAGAATTTTCCGGTAGACCCAATACTTTTTACCGATTATTCCGCGTACTAGTCTTGTTTTCAATTCGATTATAAAAATACTATAATCTTCAACTTTGTAAGAAAATCTGCAGATTAGTTATTTCGTATGAACGGTCCGCAGTGATTTTAACGGGCGCCGCGAGACGCTCGGTACTCAAATATAAGACGATTTTTCCCACTTAAAATCACGGCGGAGCCGCCGCCGGAAAATATTCCGTTGCCGGTGCAGCGATCAAACATTACCCAAAAGTCTCGAACAGTCTCCGTCTGCTCAAATACTCAAATATGTAGCAAGAACCATGATATTCTCAAATGGAAATTTCCGTCGCTCCCCCCCACCCCCCACCCCCAAACGTACAGCCGTCCCATGACGGAAGATGAAACGTGTCGCGTTCGAGTTTAAATAGAACTTGCCCGGTATAACGAACGTTCGTCAAATATTTATACCGAATACTTGGCTGTTACAGGGGGAACTTCCGAAAACCTATCTCGCCCAACTTAGCCCATTGTTCCCCGACGTTCATTCATTCGATAGTATGTCGACGGGAGAATAAGTAATAACTGAACCCAGATCCAGACATTCGGAAAATTGAAGAAAACTCCACGTGACGTCGCTGTTCCTTTCGCTCGATTATAGGATGCGACACCTGTTCGCCTGTAAACAACGAACAATTGTATAGAAAGCGGTTCTAGTTTAACGAAATGATTTTTTAAACTTTAGCGTTTATTTTAATAACAGTTTTCAAAGTGATACTTGAACCGCGGATTTGATGCATTTATAACAAAAATACGAAATAGTGAAAGTGGTTCAAAAATTTTTAATTACCCCTTGACGTACCATTTTCTTCACAGTTACTGCGATTAGGAATTTTTCAATTGGCACAATTTCTTAAAAGAGACGGAACGTTAATGTTTATTCTATGCCTGAGTATACTTAAATGCTTAAATATTAATATCAAGGGATTAGAATGTTAATCGAACTTTAAAGAACAGAATAACATCCATACTTAATTATTTATTACTAGTAAAATCCATCACGAGTCGGACTCGTTAAAGAATGGCAAGGGGTTAATGAACTATTCTTTCAATTCGTTATAATAACCGAGGGCAGAAATAAATGTGTAGCTCTTATATCTTGCAAACAGATTTTATTTTTATTTTTACTTGTTTTGTTATAATTTTATTCTCGCTTATGTTGTTACAACACTCTAGTAGTATATTTTACTAATATTCTAGCATGCTAATAGCATGCGTAATAATAGAAGTATAAATTAATATTTTAAGTCTCGAAAATCAACCCTTAAAATTTCATAAAATTTCCTAAATTAAAAGCAACGCGTATCAAATTTTAAAAGAAATCAAAACGTAGCGTAAAAATTAGCGTTGAAAATTGATTTTCAAGTTTAATCATAGCGTGTCTGATATAACAGACAAAGTATTAAAATGTAATTTTCAACAATAATTATTTCGTTAAAAATGATTTTTTAATGGTCATTTTAAGAAACCCCAGTGACGAATGATTTTAACACTTCGCGACTGATGGTATTCCGAGAAATTCCATACTTTTCAGAAAGCCACTTACTTTATCGATCTTCTCGATTATTCAACTTCGATGATTCACAATGCAGCTTCCTTCAGTCACGGATGACTACCAGGGTGATGGGTAAGTGGTTACACCACCTTCGATGTGGTCGAAAGCGAATTTTCGCAATTGTTCGTATGTGCTGAATTAAAATAGTTCTTTCGGCATGAATAAAATATTTGCAGAACTACGGAAATAGGGATTTTGTATGGTGCTTTCTCAATATTTCAAAAAGAAGAACTTATCTCAAGAATAGTCCTCATTCTTTTAATAACAGCTTCCATCGTGAGACGTGCACGTGGGTTTCCTGGAATTCGGAAAATTGTAGAAGGACATTGTTACGAATAGGAAACCTGCTATTTCGGGTTCAAAGAGAAGAAACTTTTATCTTTTTGCTGAGAAATACTATTATTGTGATGCTTGGATTAAATTCTATTAAAATCGGGGAACTGATATTTTTACAGTGAGTGACACTAATAAGATTCAGGAATTGTGGTAGACTTTCTATTGTAATTGTATGTATTATTTCGTAATAATTAAATTATCGATACTTTTGAATTAAGAATAAAATTTTCTTATTCGTCGAAGCAGTGCGTGATGAAATGTTATATTATTTTGTATGTGTTATATTCACATATTTAGCACTTATCATATTTAACACTGTATCTACGAAAAATAAGAAATAATAAAAATAACAAATAATCCGAAGCAAAATTATACAAATGATGTTACTAAATACAACTTATACAAGACTCTAGAATTAGGTAAAATAATATTCTAAATAGTAAATAGTAAGTAAATGTCTGACCTTAAATTACGTGTATATTTTTGAAAATAAAATATTTTATTCATTCGAAAGAATGGACATGATAATAAAATATTTTATGTCCAAAGAATGGACATTTGATTTTAAAATATTTTCGATGCACACAATTTTCAAGATAATATCATGAATAAGAATAATTTTATGTTACTGAATCTTAGTGTAAAATATAATTATACAACAAACGAAGTAGTTTTGATAAAATTTAAAAGAATTTTAGCAGATATAATAATGTGCATAAATTTATTATTTCCAATACAGAAATATACAAATATTTTGTTAAAGTTTTATTAAAATACCGCCAAACATGTAAAAGTTGATTTAAACCTATAATTTACGCAACTGTATACCTAAACTATTACAGATTAAAACGTACAGATCGAAATGTTAAACTGAAAATTGCTGACTACAGCGGTCAATTTAATGCTTTAAATATCGGGAATAAAAAGGTTCGCGTGGTTTCGCAAACGATTGCATCTACGCGCTAAATCGTGCACGAGGATCCATGGGAAAAGGCAGGGTCGAAAAATCGCTCGTCCAGCAGGGAGACTTTCCGCGACGAACAATTTAGGGGGAAAAAAATCTTGAGCGTAGAACCGGGTCCGAATGCATAGAACTTCTTTCACCGTGGCGCATACTTTACGCCGTTACTCGGCCGTATATTCTGATATCCTAGAACTCAACCTTGTTCCCCGCAACCCATTTCAAAGCACTCTTGTGGTTACTTTGGTTCACCCGGCTATACGTGTATTGTGAATTCCGATTTTCGCGACCGCAACCCTCTCCATCCCTCTGGAAACGTATTTGCTCCGAGCATGAACTTAACCAAAAATCTCCGGCGAAAATTCCTTAGATCGTCGGCCCCGATCTATTGATCCGCGCCTCTGCCTGTCCGTTTGTTTGTTTGTTTATACCGTGTTTTATAGCTCTGATTGTTCCCACAGGTTCCGGCTTTTTGCGGCGCACGGCGGAACGGGGACTACACAGTCGCCGAACGCTTTGCTTCCGGTCTGACGATAATATAATAGCTCGTGTATCCTGCAGCACGCGTTGTTGTTAATGCGTTTGGCAGCATTTGGAAAATAAAATGCGAAGGGTATTATTGTGGGAAAAAGCGTTCCGCGGTTGATTGTTTAAACAATGAGTTTGCCAAACTGTTCGAAACGAGTGGTTCCTCAGTTTTAGCTTTTACGGTTAGATCCTATTTTCTAGGAGGAATTTTCTAAAGGAAAATTGTAAAGGAGCTTTCGTAGGAAATCATCTAATGAATTTCTTAATTGAAGCGTGTATTGTAATAAAAAATAACAAGATGTCTAAATAAATTCTTTAAGACATATTTAATATTGGATTATGTTATCACTGTTTTCAATTCGATTTATTCATTTCTGTCATAAATTCATAAAATTGTTATTGTTATAAAACAGTGCATATCAGCCGCGATAAATTCTTCATTACAAGTGTATTATTAAAATACATTTTAAATACGATTCGATTGCGATAATTTCTTAGAAAAAAATCGAATTTATATTTACCATGTGACTAAATTTACTGGAATGGTTCAATATTAATCATAATTTAATTCTGACTTAAAAGAGTAAAAGGATATATTTAGAATAACAAATTATTACTAAAAATTCTCATCGTTATCCTGCTTCAGATAAAGATCAAGTAATTAATTTGATTAATAGCCGACTTCGCGAAACAAACCAATTGTGCGAAACAGTCGTTGCTATTTAATATAATTTCCGTGAACTAAATCTTGGCTTAACGGAGAATCCTTTACAAACATCTGCTCTTGTTTATCCCAAAGACTACTGAAATTGTTAATTCCTCTTAGAAGTCAGCGCACATCATTACGAAATTTCTGTTGTCGCGCCCGCTTGTTTAAAGACCAGAGTAATTCTAATAAGTACGCAATCGCACAAGCTTCGAACTATAAAGAAACACAAACGTCGGCATGATTGCAACGGTAATCCACATAAACGTACGATAAACAAATTTTGAAACCGTGTTCGCCGGAATTGCGTTCTGCGAGGATTCCATCAAAGCCACTTCAATTTCCGTTCTCGCGATAGTTAATAAAGGAACTGTTTTTGTAATATTTACACGAACAATTTGCCGACCAAAATGTCGGGTAACTGCGTTTCGCATTAATATTGTGGCCATTTAACCGGGGGGGGATTGTCTTTCAAGGAGAAACGACGAAAATATGGCACCAGACTCGTTGGGAATGTGTCAAAATATGGGACGGCGCCACGGGCGCGCGCGCGCGCGCGTGCGTTAATTACTGTCGCATCTTTTCGACTACCAAACAGCAATTCGGTTGGCATTCATTCCATGGTCCTCGTTACCGGGATGGCACGCTCAGTCATAGAATTCCCTTACTGCAATGTCTGCAGTGCAGGAAAAACTGCTGCACGCGAGCCGGCGAATCCGCGTTCCGGAATTCTCACCCAAAATCTGAACACCGCGTTTCTCGTTTACAAATTGTCAAAGACGCGATACATATAACTTCGACGCGTTTAAAGCGGTCCGAAACGACTTTTTATTCATTGAAAATATTTCGCGGTCGAAATCCGGTTTCACGCGACACCAGTTTCTTTTCAACTGTTTTATAAAAATGTTCGCAGGCGTGGACCTTCGATATTCATTCATTTGCAAAGACTACAAATAACGTTTTATTCTGTACTGTGTCGCGAAATTGTTACACACGGACTGTGTAAACAAATATTTATTGCAGTTACGTTTTTAAGGACTTGGAGCTATTGGCCAATCGTTCAGTTAGCCTAATTGTGTCAACGTGAGGAAACAAATATGTTTATTGTAGTTGGATTGATAAGACATTTATTGGGAATTTCTAATTTTATATTTTTATTCGATATTTTCATTAATTGAAACAAGTGTGTGTTTTACAAAAATTTAGTTTCACTTTTTAATGTGCATTTTGATAACATTGTGCTCCATGTGTAGCGTTTTATTAATTTCCTAAAGGCATGAAGCATTAGTTCTGAAATATTTCACGAATATTAATACTTATCTGTTAAATGCTGCTATTCAAGAATTTATAATTCGTGTTTACAAACTTGTAGAACAGATACGTCTAATTTTTACTACAATTAAATATATAACACTTCATATTACTTCGAGTTACTTCTTTCAATATTTAAAATTCTATATTTCTTAAAACTTTCTGAATGTTTCGAACGTTTTTAATTTTATCTATTAATTATTACAATAACTGCTTAAAATACACAGTTTAATAACTAGGCTATGGTTGTATTAAGAAGTGTGTAGCATTTAATTATCTTCACAGGTTCCGTCAGGACCAGTTAATTGTTGCATCAATAAAAACAATTGCTTTTCCACTTTTCTAAATTAACAAGAAATTCGTTTAAAGAACTGAAAAATAGTGACAATATTTGAAATTTGCGATATATCGTATACGATATGTGATACATGATATACGATATAAGATATATGATATACGATATATGATATATGATATACGATATACGATATGCGATATATGACATAAGATATATGCTATATGATATATAATATATTATAAAAATATTACGAAACAAATCAGCGAAGAAATATGTCTACTATTAATCGGATTATTTTTGTTGAGAAATTTAATATTTATTAGAAGGAGAAAAGTCTCGTTGTAATCGAAACGACGGTTTCTCAGGAATCATTGAAACATTTTTAATGAAATTCTGGATTGACTTCCGTGCCTCTCGCCTGTCCGTCAAAGGTCTCGTAAGATCTTCATTCGCGTCCGAAGGTCCCTTAAACTTCAACATCCGTGCTCAGGGCGAGTTTCACTTTTTTCAAATTCAAATGTTAATTCCGGCAGTTAAACTTCCTTTTAATTTCGCCGGCGCTCGCAACGTCTCCGCTGATTACTGTGTAACGAGGAACTCGTTTTTGCAAAAGTATCGGAATTCGTAGAAACGGTGCGATCTTGGACAGAGCTGAATAGAACCGTGATCATTTGCATTGGAGGTTTTATGCGCCGCCTCTGGCTCCTAGGAAATCATCGTCGCGGAAACTTCGCGTTTCATTGCCAGCTAACAAGTTGCGATGCTTCTTTTATCAGTCCTCATTGAATATAAAAATTCATTGTCGGAGGATGTGGGACACACGGGCGAAGGGGTTTGCTCGATGCAATCTGCATAATTAAATATAAATCGTTTCATTTCCATTATTACAGCTCGATGTATAGACCGACGAAAAATGGCGTTGCCAATTCAATTAAAAGTGAATTCAATTGCAGAGATTATATTCATATTTTGCCAATGGATTCATTGTACCTGTATGAAGAATAATTCTGTAATGATTTTGCTGATAATAGATCAGTCTATTAACTCTTTGCATTGCCAGGGAGAATGAAACTTAAGGTTAACATAAATTTTTAGATTAAGATTAATTTTATCTAAATTTTTAGATTACAATTAATTTTATTTAAATTTTTACATTAAGATTAATTTTATTTAATTTTTAGATAAAAATTAATTTTATTTAAATTGTAGATAAAAATTAATTATCATAAAAATTAAGAGCTCAGCATCAATTGTTTAGTGTAACATTATTTGAAGTAAACGAAGCGTAAATCTACATTGCAGTAAATCTAAATTGTTTCTTTTCTTTCATAGTCAGCATCTCTCTGAAAAATTATCCACATATATACGCATCTGCTTGCTCAGGGTTTATTAACAATTCCATTTTAGGGATCATAAATAGATGATAGATTGTTATGCAAAATAAAAATTGTCTGTATCAATTGCAGTAGATACAAAAAAAACACCAAACTAGAATGTCCTTCTATCATTCTAATCGAAAATTCATGGTGACAGATGTTTGTTTCTTAAAATCTGTATCAATTCAATCTTATAACAAATTCTATACAGAGTAAATATTCCCAACGTTACATAATGTTATGCCTTGTTTGCAGGGGTCAGAAAATTCTTCAGGCTCCAAAGTATTAAATTCATATTTTTAGTATTTTAAATCGTGATCATCAGATCTCTCTTATATTTCATAAAATTAGCGGTAATAAATTATAAGAAGTAGATTCGCGTATCTGATTGAATTATTCGATCCTTTGTCTTTACGAGCATCCTTGACTCCCACCGGCAGGAATGGAGGATGAGAAATTGTATCTAAAAAGATTCGCACGATTCCACGGGCTTTCAGAAGAATGCTTCAGGTGTTAATCCAGTGCATAGTTTCGTTGTTCTCTAGGAAAATATATCACTCATGCGCGAGATTTATGGCTGGGAAAGGCTCGAATTGCGACCGGCGCGTCTGTTCTTACAGTTATTGCAGCTACTAAATTGCAGACCGAACCCTGTCAGATGATCTTTAAGGAGAAACTGATAACAGGAAAAGTTGAATAGTGGACACGCCGGGCTGAACGAATCCCGTAATAGCTTCCCGGGACTTAGACCGTCATAAATCTTGCACAACAGTCACCGAATCTTTGTCCCATTGCCCGACTCGCCCACTTTCCTCAAGTAATTATCCTACATTTTTATGCCGTCTGAACTTCCGCGCAGTCAATAAGCTTCTTTGGTGAACTTCGTCTCGCAACAGTCCGATGTCACCTCGTTCGAACATCATTTCGCGTTAATATACAGCGACCATTTTTAAGATATAACAGCGTGTAATATTTCTGTTTTTCTCTTCTATTGTTAGGTGATTCGTTATAATGCGTTTAATTAATAATTATTCATTCATATAGTTATTCTATCAATATTGCAACAATTTGGAATTTTCAGAGAAATAATTATATACAAGGTTCGCTTAATATGTTTGCATTTAAAAATGATCATGAATGCAATTAGAGGTTAGCCAAATACTAAGTTTCCTTCGTTATTAATGAATTGCATTTTTTATGTGTTGCAAGAATATTTAGTATTTATTAATTTAGCACGAAATTTCCAAATTTTCTTAATATTACTAATAGAATAATCGTGTTCATAAAAATGATATTATTTAAATAGTTCTGTTTCATTAAACGCACTGTATCGAATCATCTGCTAATAGAAAACAAAAACGTTAAAACACGTTGTTATATAACAAAAATGAGACGATTGAGATATAAATAAAAATTGTTCATTAAATTCAATTTTGAGCGTGGATTAAAGGCTTTTCGCGAATTTCACACTTTTGATAACTAAATATTAAAGACAATTAATAATTATTACAAATAATATATAATTATTGTTAATTAATAATTTTCTTTAGTAATTAAAATCAAACGATACTATTTCGTTCTACATAAATTAAGAATAATATTTTACTACAATATTTAATAATATTTTATATTTAATATCATAATATTATAATATGATAATGTTTGACTATATTGGTACAAATCGTTTGAATATTTCGAAAATGAAAAATCTCGCATAGATAATACCGGAAGAAAGTGCTTAAAGAAACTGTAATATGAGTTAAAAATATACCTTGAAACAAAAAATTGATTAACACTACAAAAATCACAATCGAATTCTTTATTAAAAGATTGACAATTCACCAATTTAAATTTTGTTGGATCAAAACACACGGCCACATCTCATCTCCAATTTAAGGGTTGATTTCAACCTTTTGATATTATCAAGATAAACAATGTGCCAATCTAAAGGACTGGCATCGGCTGATCTCTCTTTCAATTGCTAACATTAAAAGAACGTTTCTACAAAAATGACAATTTAAAGCGAAAAATCCGTCTCGCATCGGGCACTTCTACCCTACTTTTGTATCGCGGGTTCGATATAAATCCAGAATTTTCAGTTCGCCCCATTGTTTTCTTGCGAAGAGAACGAGCAGTATATGTATTTATTTGCGTGCAGCGCGTGTTTGTCATCAGAGAATGCATTATTAATTCTCTGCCGGTGCCCGGTTCTACAGAGCACAACAAGTATTTAACGGATCGATATTTCCTATTCGGATTTGAAATATACAGTGTCCAGATTTATCACGTACATACCGTGGCCTCGAGATTTGAATGTTAAATTCACCGGCGCACCGCCCGGCGGACCGTTTCGGGGTGAACCTCGCGATTTTCGTTCCGTTCGATTTTTTCGCTCCGTTCGTTCAATCTGGTATTCAAAGCGCGCGGGTGGTCCCTCCTCCGCGGCAGCAACATTTTCGATATCTCTTAACCTTGCGCCGGCAACCCCATTTCGGATCACCCTTTTTCCATGGCGGCCTTGTTCCTTCTTGTAGTTTATACTCGTTTGTTCCCGCGCAATGTTAGCATAACGTACACAGTACTTCCTCCACGTTGCTGTTTCGTCTCTCCGTATACATTGGCTGCTACTGGCGGATAGGATCGAGAGTTCGACGTATACTCGTGAATCCCCCGGCCCGATTCCAATGCAAAAGTTTCACTCGGCGCGACCCGATAACTATTCGACAAGAAACGTTGTTCCGTTTCCTGCATCTCAAAAATACTTCGCTACGCCGGGTAATTTAGAACCGGGGTGCTTGCGCGGTTTTAATGCCCGTTGTTCTACATTCTCAGTTTCCCAAGTGTATCTCGCGAAACGAAAGAATGATGTGTTTCGATGCTTTTCGTTTTAATTATTGTCTAACTATTCGCCAGCGGTGCCCGGTCATTTCTGATAACGAAACCTTTTACCTTCTTTTTCGCAACGTCTGAAGTACACTAATTTAGATTCGGTGAAATTTAACTAGGCACATCTTACGAGCGTCCGCTTTCCGAATGTTTAACATACATTACATAGTGAATGTAGAAAGCATTTGTACAACTTTTAAAATGGAATAATTTTGTTACAATTGGACCAAAAGTTGTCTAAATTGTTTCTCGCGCGTCGCAGGTTATGATAATAAACTATTCCATGTTTAAATCACTGCAAGATTCATTGATCAAGGTTTATCATTTAAATAAGATTTCCGAGTGTACAAAAAAGGTATTTGGTCATCTTTTAAAACGGAACAACTATTTTATAATTGGGCAAAGCGATTTTAATTTTTTAGGATGTTAGAGAAGTTAATGTACTAGACGATGCCTGCAAAATTATTCTCGATTATTTTAATTCGTCGGCATGATAAAATAAATACAAAATTATGTTTCTTCAACTTTTTTATCTGAGTCTATAGCAGAAATTTAGAAAATTCATGCTGTAGATCTCTAATGTAACTATAGTAATTCTCGGTAACTATAAATAGGAAAGAGATGCTACTAAATGTTGGTCAAGTGTTATGCAGCATCCTGTTTCGGTAGATGCAGTAGGCTTCTAATGCGCAATTCGAATCAGTGGACTCAGCACGAAATTGTTACGAAATGGAATTCGCCAGCAGCCCGAAAGATGGCTTAAAGTTAGATAAAGCAACGACGTCTAGAGAGAATAAAACAATATTTAGATTATTCAATCGTACACGTAATACAAAGCTAAATATTAATGATAACTGGTATCTAACCTCTTTTTATTATTATTATGAGTTTTCAAATGTCAGGCGAGATTTATTCGCCATACAATATGCTTAATCCTGAACGCTAATTATTAATTCATGTGTTATTCATACATTTATATTACATTTTTGTAAGAATAGTAGAACACATGGTGGTTGAAAATTTCGAAAGTGCTTTACCCCTTTACTCATTCCAAGTTCAATAATAAAGGCTCTTGTATCGCTGTTCATGGTCCGAAACAGATATTCGCGAATTTGTACATTTTATAGGGTGTCCCAGTTTTTAAGGATCAAACTTTGTCAGTGTATTCTATAACACAAAGTAAGAAGAAAATGTTATATAAACGTAGGTCATATAGAGCTTTATTAAGAAGTTATAACCTTAATAGTTATAACCAAAATTTGAACCTTAAAAACTGGGACACCCTGTATATATTTATACATGGAATCAGAATTTGTACATTAGAATACAAATTGTATTTGTATTTATATTACTCATTTCTTTAGCAAGAGAATCAGCTTTTTGGTTTCCAGAAATACCAATATGAAAAGGAATCTGATAGAACTTAATACTACCCGGTTTGTTTTCTGGAATTCTTGGTATTTTTTCTTTTTACATTGACAAAATAAACGGATTAGTTGTAATCCAAGTAGCTGGATTAGCAATTTATTCAAGTACACTAAACTGATGTCTAGTAATTGTGTATTTCCAGTCACCGAGACAGTTGCCTCACGGTTGAATTAATCGCGCAAACACTCCGGTTGAAAACAGTTTGATGCTGTTTGACGTTGTGCAACGTTGCCGGACGTTATTCGAGGAAAGCTGGTGCCCATCTTCGCCCGAATCACATTCTCGCCCCACCACCGCCCAGCCATAAACGTCATTTTTCGTTTGGCGTCTACGGGTACAGATGAAATCCCGGTACAACCGAAAACTTAACCCTGCTGCCGCGATCCATTTCACGGCTATCCAGTTTATTCTCGTCCAGTTTCCAGCCTGGCGACTCGACCGCTGCGCTTTTCCCAGATAATACGTACGTATACGTATATAACGGAGCCGTGACAAGTCCATATCGGCGCGACGCGCTTTGCCTCGCCCTTTAATCCGATAACGCGCATCAGCCTCTCTGAAACTCTCCGCGGGTAAAGGTTCGGTAGAAAATTAGCCAGCCACGTACCGAGTGTCTGGGTTCCACCAGATCCGCGCGTGTTCATCTCCCCTTTGTGCCTTGAATTATATAATTCTTAGTTTTTAGTTTGTTATTTATTAACCCTTTGTACTCGAAGCGATTTTAACCGAGAGATTTATTAGGTGAATCGTTGAATCAAGTAAATCGTTTAATTACCACTGGGCCTAAATGCCACTAATGTGTATTGTTTTGGGACATTGATAAGTCTGGATTTCTTTAAAGATTTAGAGATTTTTCTTGTAGAAACATCTTCGTGATATCTATATAGTAATAGATGCCTTATTCAGCAAATAGAAAATTGTTACGCAAAATTGTTTCAATATTACATGTTATTAGTTTCTCAATTATTATTGAATATTATTAGACAATTTGATCGAATTGAAATAACTGAATTGGTTCGAAATAATCGCGCGAATTCAGTTGAATCAGAATTGTTGATATAATTCGTTTAACTGAAACGATTTAATCGAACATTCCTGTGTTCTTTGGCAATAATATTTAAATTTATTTATACTAGATATATAATAATATTTATTTTAACAAAAACTATATTCTCTAATGTTTATTTGTTACAAACTACCATCTTCGCAATCATTTGAATGAATAGGATTATTTTTGAGACGAAATATGCTTGATTCGTGACAGCGTTTCAACGGGAATAGATAAAACTTCGATCGGCCGCGAGTCATAAAGGGTTAAAATTGCTAGAAATTTTTATTGCCGCGATGATTACTTCGGGGCAAGAGACGGTCCAATTATGAACTCCCGCGGAATACATCCTTTGCCTCGGCGTATTTTCGAAAAAAACTTTCAATCCGATTCCATTGGAACTTCTCGGTTCCACCAGGAAAGTTCGGATTAACCGGTAATCAATGATTGCTCCACTTTCTCTAATGTTCGAGAGGAGGTGGAGGAGGTGGAGGAGGTGGAGGAGAAGGAGAGGCGAGAGATGATCATTCCCTCTCTATATATACACGTATAACGAGATTTATGTTTCTTGGCGGCGTGGCTGGAATCTGTTTATCAAAATAAAAAGTGCATAAGCGCGGGAAATAGGTTGTTTTCCCAGTTAAAATTCCAGGAAACTTTTTAACGAGGAACGCAGCGAAATTCATGCACGAATAATTATCTATTGACGTTCGCATTTTACGCGGGAGTTCGTCGAACTTCCCGAAGAGATTGTTGTTATTAAGTATCCTGAAATTCGTTGCTTTTGCGTTGTTAGATCGTTCCATTGCCCCGAGATTGCACCCTTGCCGTTCTATTTTCAGGGGGGGGGGGGAGGGGGGGGTTGTTTTCTTATGTTAAATGCTTCTTTTCTGGTGGCATGCACGTTGCATCGATCGAACAACACGGATCTGGTTTATTCAAGAAATAAAAATCAACTGAATAATGTTATCGGAGGCTGAGTTGTTTAACTTGCATTTGCCTTGTAAATTGCAATCATATTGTTTTTATTTGCATTTTTCTTTCTTTTCTTTATCTTTATTTTCAATTTTTTTCATTCTTCGTATTTCATGTTTCATTATTGTTAATTTTGTTGTTACTATTTCTCTATTATTATTATTGCTGTTGTTGTTTTATTAATATGTTACATCTTGGTAGAAAATTAAATATGCATCTGATTCGTTTATGCTTAATAGACAAAGGAATAAATAAATTTTTCTTGAAGCAAACAATTGTTAGGTTCAATAAGATTATTCAAAGAATTTTGTGGTCTCCTATATATTGTTTAAGATATTGCAAACTAATCTAGATTTTATTTAGATTTTACTAATTCGATATACTCGGCTCACTTATGTTACAATGAATTGATTCGATGAGTACTTTCACAATGTACTTTCACAACATTTTTTAAACAATTATTAGTTTTAAACCAAGAATATGTAAGGGTGTTTGATAAAATACTTTCATTGAATGAGACATGAAGCTGTTTATTTCTTATTTACATTTACGAACGAAGAATTTTAATCGTTTGTAAATTGTCTTAATCTTCTTTAATTTTACCATTGAGGAATATTAGTGGGTATTTTTGTATTTTTAAAGGTGTCTTTAGCAACAGTTGAAAATTTCTTTACACGATACACATTTCTATAAGCCTAACAAATCAATGGAATGAACCTTTTTGCAAAATAAAAATTGTTTCTTTTCTCAATAATTTTAATAACTTCAAACTGACACATCAACATCCTTCGTTTCTTTTAATTTTTAATCTTGTCACCGTTTTGAACTACGCCTACTAATGTTTGTAACCTATTTATTATTTACAAACGCCATATTTGTTGAATGAACACATTATTTATTGTTATATTAATCACATTGGATGTCATACAATAACGGTGTTTCTGCTTTGTTGTTACCACAATGGAGACGCTGACGAGATTATACAATCATCTAGGCATCAAAGCACGATTGTATGAAATCCGGGCCGAAATAATAAAGTGAAAATCTGATTTTCGATTCACTTAAATCCCGTTGTTTCGAAATGAATTATTTTCGAAGCGGCCGCGGAGTTCGGGGCACACGATCGAAAGAGATTGGTTCTCGCGCGTTTTATACAGAAACGGTTTACATTGCTTCCCGCGGAAGTAAAATAAACTTGCATATTCCCGACAAAGAAAACGGAATATCTCCGCGCATTGTGCTCGTTCTCTTCAAAGAACCGTTGACGATGAAAATTTATTCGCGTCCGATATGAAACACGCTAGTTAATTTTCCGTTTCGATAAAAAGAGAACACGCGGATATTTCGGGAACGAAACGAATTTGCCCTGAATTTCAAACGTTTACGTGCCCAGCGTAAAGAACGGCTTTACTACTCCCGACGATTTATTAAATACAGCGCACACAATGCGATTGATTCGTCGCGAACGGATCTCAAAGTCGTCGACTTTATCCAATCGCTCGTTTATTCCTTTGACGCGTTAAGTATCCAATTCCGCGACTTCAAAGTTTCAACAAAGTCAAAGTTACGACTCGCCTTTTGATTTATACTATAGTTACTGCGATCGGAACCTCTTAGTTGCGCATAATTTCTTACCAGAGAGAACGAATTAATATTCATCGACGCTTTGACAGTTACGCCAGCCACCTCAAAAATTCCAAACGATGACGGTATTTTGTTTAATTTCTTACCACAAAGAGAGAATTAATATTCATCGACGCTTTGACTGTCGCGGCAACCACCTCAAAAATTCCAAGTAATGGCTGTATTTCGTTGAATCAATTTGAAATTGGAAAGTTACAGTAACTTTTAGAATATCGATTGTTTTATCAATATACATACGCTTGGCGAATTCTAATCAAATTAGCAACATAAAATAGACCAGCGTCAAAATTCATTTCGAAATCTGAGCAAATACGCGCATATGGGTGGCATGGCAGTATGAAAAATATGTGTCAAAGTTCTTAACATTTAAAGTGTCAATATCTTCGTATCTTTCCTAACAGCTAAACGTCGATAACAGAAATGTAGTTCAAAGTCTATCATGAATGTTTACTCAAACTAATTTCTTGAATGAATTTCTCAAAAATGAATCTTTATAAAATCGATAACAATTGTAAGTTGAAAAGTTTTCAATTTCTAAATTTTAAGCTCTTTCGTATGTATTGGTTAATTGGAAAATTATCAAGAAATGTAAAATTGTGCAGCGTTTTTTGTCGCAATTATAGACAACGTGTTAAACATTCGAGCAGTGGCATTAAAGGATCCGTTTCGCGACACAACAAACTTCGAAAGGCGCGGTGATTGAGATGATATGCAGAAATTCGGGGATCCCATTCTTAAAGTTCCGAGACGACGAGAGCAGTGAACCACGCGCGACAGGATATTATATTAGCCGTAGAATAAAATTGAAACTTCGGAAACGAAGTGCAGACTGCGGATAATAAATTTCTGCGCGGTAACCTTAAAACAGGATATAAAGTTGAATGGTGCCGCGCGCTGTTGGGTGCAGTTCGATTTAAAAAAAAAGAAAAAGAAAGTTATGCTTGTCCAAAGTGGATGGTACAAAGCCGCGCGAACTTTCCCGATAGGTAATATTTATGACCGCGCCCAGATACATTTTTCGATGATTCGCGAAGCGAACCGGCGCAGCGGGCGCCGCGAATGCAAAGCATAATCGTATTCCATAATAAATAGTTGGCCCGTCGTGAAAGATTAAAGGGTCCTCGAAAGACGGACCACTTTTCAATCGTCTCCTTCCACGGTATCAGAGGTTATTCCGTTTGAAGGGTAAATTTCATCGAGGTCTGACGCATAAATTTTACCCGAGGTCTGAGGCATAAATTTCCACCGAAGTCTGTATTCGCCCTGTTCCGCCGCCGTGGATTCCGGTATCCTAGAACTTAACCTCATTCCCTCAACCTACATCGAAGCACTCTCGTTTATTTTCGTTCGACTTTCCAGACACGCGGGATCCCGCGGCAACCCCAGGACTCCTGGGACCCGAAGCTGTTTGTTGGTCCTCAAAGGTCCTTTATCGCCCAGCTACGCGGGACCACCATGTTCCGTTTGGTTTCGTTAAAAAATATTATTTGCCGACGTATACTCCCGCCTGCCTATATTGTCGATCCATAAGTTTGCGCAATTTAATTTCGTTTTAAAATTTTCATGCACACAATTGTCCATTCGGCATAACATAAATTCAGCTTCTTTCCAATAACTTTCATAAATTCTATTTCTTGAGTAATTTTTTGAACACTATGCAGTATCGTAGAGTGAAAAATGTCATAACTGGAGAAAACCAAATTATCTTCTAATCAGTTGCTCTTGTCGAGTATACTCGTCACGGAAGAAATGGAAACATTTTCTGTTAGAAAAGAACAATCGTCGTGTGTAAAACTTTGCAGTTTAAGATGAAATAAGACCGAATAAATCGAATGAATAAAAAAAAATAAATCAAATGAAAAATAAATAAAAAATCGATTACAATGAATATGTAATCGATAATGCTGTATTATAGTGTGTACAAATAATTATTCTTTCCTTTGTGATATATTTTAAGTACACACTTTTCAAACAGACCGCAACAACTAACTCATTAAATAATAATTGCTAAAGAACTTGTTATGTTACATTAATCTAAATAGTTTGTTAGAGTATGGATGAGATTATTGTAGTCTTTAAAGAATTCTTTATGAAATTCTCGACAAGAATTGTTACAAAACTGTCGACAGATAAAGTGTTAATACGTAACGATTATTTGACACTCTTAGATGTAGCATGCGTTTCTTATTAACCATTTCTGGATGAAAATTTCTACCATATTTTCTTTAGAGAATTAATTTTACCAAAATATTAAATAACGTGGGAAATAGGCAATATGTTTAGTATTAAAAAATTATAGAGTAATAGAGTATATAAAAATAAGGGAATAGTAATTACTCCACGTCTGCCATACACGGCAAGCTAAAAACAATGTGAAAGAAAAACTTTAATGCACAGTAATTTACCCGCGAAGTTTATTTATTTTATACGCGTAGTAAAGCTATTCGTTGATGTAAGAAGTTTCTATTTCGTTGGCTGTTCCATAAATTATACCGTAAACACGTCTATCGCATTAGCACCCGTGCTCTAATGTTTACACATCCCATAAAATTGTTACTGTCTCGGCAGTTCACAGGCTGCATAACTTATAGGCAACTTCGATGTCTGCTAGTTTTAATTGCTAATTCGGCTGAAGTAGATTGTTATGAACTGCGAAAACCCCGGTCGTGCGTTATGCATAATCATGTGTAGATATTTGTATAATTCTTTATTTTATGAAACGAGTAAAATATTTTAATCCGATTGATTTTGCGGTTCTCAATCAATTGATCCATGTATTTTCTTGAAATATTTTTTCGGTCTAATCAGCTTTAATTTCTAATTGATTGAGTTCTCGTTATAAAATTATTGAAACAAAAATAAAACGTATTGTTAACTCTGATATTACAATGTCCGTCACCGCACATAATTATTAGGATATCTGTTGCTATAATGGAAAGAGAGTGACATTTAATTAACACTGTATAATTTGTCGCTAGTGAACGCATTTGTTTAATAACTGATATGACAACTTTGATCTTAATCATTTATTTATAAATATAAATCTTTATATAAATATATATTTAATTCAGGTTTGTTCAATTAAAATTTAACGCCAGCCTTCTTTGATGTTTTAAAAAAAGTTAAGACGCTCCACATATCGTTAACATTCGACTAAAATTTGATATTTCAATAAATATACGCCCTGTTAAATTAAAACTATATATTATAATAAAGCATATAACACATCATTTATATCGCAATAACGTTTTCTTTAACGCATTCGAAGAATAGGCAAAGTAAAAATTACGAACTCAAGATAAAGAAAGAAAGACTAAAAATGTTCTTAGAAAGTGAAATTAATATTTTCGTTGACATTGTGGAAATTATGTTCTAACTCCGTGCATATTATATTCCGACACCGTATGCACAAATTTCCGCAGAGTCGGAAACATTATTTGAACGAAAACTATTCAGCCGAACTATTCTGCCGGCAGCTGTACATGTTCACTTCATCGTTCGGAAGTATTTAAGCGTTTAAATATTTACAGAAATATTGTTTGCTTCTATCGAACAACCTACACCAAGTTCCCACGAGCTACCATCGGCATTTCCGTTCGCGGTACGACGAAATGAATTAACTAAAAATTATTACACGAACGGACCCGACGTGTCGGATCGCGTTTGCCGTAATAACGCTCGAGATTTGTTTTGATTCCGGACGCGAGAGAGAGACTACACTCCCAAAAAAAACGATAGCACACGCGTGTTATTTTTAATTTCTCGCGTTATAATTATGGCTATGACTATCTTTATGACTATCTTCTCTATTAATATATAAACATAACTTTTATTGACTTTTCTTCAACGAATTGTCGTCATAAAAATACAAATACCCAAATGAATACAGACAAAATGATAGGAAATCTGGAAAATATTCCATATTATATAAATTTAAAATAGGCAAACATGAAAATGATATAACTGTACCTGTGTTTAATAATGTGTGGATCTTCTGTGGTTCTCAATTATTTCTATCATCCTTTTTGGTAAGGAATTATACAGTACTTTAATTGAAGATTCTGATACATTTTCCCATTCCTCTTTAATACTGATTTTTAAGTCATTTAAATTTTCAAATTGTCTACCTTCTGCGTAGACAGCTCTTGATAATAATCCCCAACAATTCTCAATTATATTTAAGTCCGGGGGGCACGCCGGCCATTCCAAAACAGGAATTATCTCTTTTGAAAAGTATTCATGAATAATTTTTGCCGTGTGTACGGCAGCATTATCTTTCTGGAACACAAATTCTGGACCAGCAATGCATTGTACATACTTATCAATTTGGTTTTTTATGAACCTTAAATAAGTTGCCCCATTCATTTTTCCTTGTATAAAATTAATATCCGTTTTTCCTTTGTAACCTATGCTGCTCAAATCATTATTCCACCTCCTTTCATTTGTCGTCTAATTTTTGTTAAGTGTCCTTTCCGAATGTCATGATAATTGTATGCACTATTATCTGGACCATGCGGACAAAATCGTTTTTCATCTGTAAAGATTATATTCCCCCAGGTTTTCCTACAGTGTATATGTTTCTTCGCAAATTCAAGGCGTGCTTCCTTATGCTTCTTCGTTAATCGTGGCTTGGCTTTTATTCTTGACCGGTTCATAATATTACTCAGTTGAACATTTTGAATATTAGTTTGTACATCAGCGTTGGAAGCAATTTCTCTTGCAGTGGCATAAAAATTTGATGCAGCACGAAGTATGTTACTGTTGTGTCACGGTGCGATAGGGTTGCTGCCCTTCCAGTGCTTTTCCTTTTACCGTAGTTATCCACATCTTTTAATACGTTATATACAGCTGTTCTGCTTCGACCAATTTCTTTTGCAATTTTTGTAATCGTTACTTTTCGTTTTCTTAAAATAAGAATTGCGTTTATGTCACTGTCAGATCATCTCAGGCCACTTTAACTTCCTTAAATCTCGCGACATATTGAAGAAAATTAAAATAAGCCTTGTGTGTGCTATCATTTTGCCTCTGTCTGTTTGTGTGTTTACATTCCTCCTAAGAGAATATCTCGTAGAAATCCCAATGTAGATAGTGTTTACATATTAGTAGAAGGTAGTATTTTTGTATTATTGGCACATTTCCTGTACCATAATTATAACGCGAAAAAATTAAAGATAACACGCGTGTGCTATGGGAGTTTGCAAGATTACACTTTGGGAGTGTAGATACGAGATATAAATCTCGGAATTCCTAAGGATCTCGCGATGTGTGTCCCCAGTCCATATTCCGACGCATCATGGATTTTACTGTACGTATATGTCACATAGGATTCGAACTATTGGATTACAACAAGGAACATCTGTACGGACGTCAGCGAAGACAGTATATCCTCGCAAGGAGCACTCTAGACTCTAGATATATCCGTGTTTCGCAAGGCATCACAGTTTCGCTGCTTCCTTCTTTTTTTTTCTTTTAAAAATAGATCCCTCTGCGAATTTTTCCATTTTTACGGCTGCAAGGTTTCTATGTACTTAGATTTCTGCCGGAGAGCTGCCGTCGTCGGTGGTACTGTGAATAATACACTGATACCAATTAATTTCCCAATAACATTTTACCTATTGCTTCTATCTTTTATCGAGTTGTGCAATTAATGAGCTATCGAGAAAGCTTCCAACCTTTTTTATATTAATTGATCGAGAATTCTATGGCGAGAAAATTGAACAACGGCGGGGCACCTGCATGGCAGAAAATCGTTTATCCTAAAGACACGTGTATCATTGTTACGCGATTTTCAATTCGTTCATATTCTTAACGGACGATATACATTTTTATTGAACTACTGCTTTTTGTCACGGTTGCAAATTAGTTTTACTGTTCTGATTGTTACAGGAATTTAGAATAAAGCTCTGGGTTCTCATTAACAAAAGATTTAAAATTTAAATAAGATTATACTGATTATAGTTGAAGGAAAATGAGTTCTCTGTCTTCGAATACAATTGAAGTATTTTAACTTCATATTTTTTTTCATTTTTTAGATTCTGAATATTTGTATCTTACAAATTGCTTATTTTTTAACAAATTTATAAAGACGTATCTGTTGAAAGAATTGTCTTTATCATCTCTAATGCATTCATGTCATAACCCCATACCCATAATCTTAAAACCGAGATAAAAAGTCAAACTCGTTCTTAACTATATCGCTGTTAGAACGTGTCTCGCATCTTCCGCAGTTATGGCATGCACTGCACATGTTCCCAACAAGGTTTCTTGAAACGATCGCGTATCCGACCGGTAGATTAAAATCATCAAAATTCCGTCGTTACGACATCAGAGAGCAATTTCAAGACTTCTTTCGGCACCAGCAAGTGTAGCAAATAGTCAAAACTTTCCGACTCAACCGGAAACGACGCGTTACGCAGCAACGTTAACGTAAAACACCGCAATGTTGCACGATTTTTCAAAGGAACGCATTCAGGCCAAAATTGCATGAAATTTTGAAACAGCTAATCAAACATGTATCAAGCGGTACGCTAACTAACAAAGACATTTGCGTAAATGGTTTTAATGATACAGCAACTAGAATATTATTAATGGATGTGTTTTTGCTTTTTTTCAGGAGCATGTGAACACCCGCTTGGTAAGTTTGCAATTCCATTTAATTCATGATCATTAGAAATTTCAATGATTAGATTTATCGATAAATAATATAGTTTTTAATAATTTAGTTCTTGTAAGCTACAACTGTTTTGTTACAGTTGATTTTATTTTTCGATTGAGGACTGTAATGATACATCATTGAAGACATTGTGTAGTCGGAACAATGTAAATTCGAAATTATTGTACTCTAAATTAATTGACAATGTTGATGTAGCATTAATAGTTCTTTTTGACAACATAGTTTTGTAAATTCTGAATGGTGAACCATTTGTTTGAAACATCTGTTTGATCACAAATCTGACTGCAATGTTTACGCATTTTATTTGCACTTTTTTAAATCTATATTTTTAGACAGAGCTTTACTTTTAATGTTACTTGCAATTAGGCCATGAATTTTATGCAAGTATTGCCACGATAGTTCGATGCACGAATTACAAATATCAATTTGTGAAACAGAATTTTACATCAGTGAAGCAAAACCTTATAATTGATCATTACATCGTGTCGTTAAATAATTTATTCTGAACAAATAGCGGGCAACAGATACACGAGGATTGTCGGCCATGTTACGGGTGCGGTTCTAGACAATAGTACTGAACAATTGATGGTGTGATAGCGGGCAAAGAGAGAACGTCGAGTTGGCTAAATAATAGATAGTGCCTAAGAGCGGGGCATTCAAATTGTAAGTGGTCCGAATAGCTGGCTCTCGGAGAACAAAACGTCATAAAATATTGCAAATCAATTTTCACCGATAGGCGATTTTGCACTGCAAAATATATGGAAAATCATTGTACAAGTATGACTGATATGAACGAACACAATAATTAAATATCGAGATTGTGACAAAATTCATCTTGCAATTGGAGATTTTGCTCTTATAAAATTAAGAACAGTTTAAACATTTATTAAAAATCTGATATAAAGAAATCAGAAAGTAGAATCAAATAAAATTGATTCAGTTCTTTCGAACGATTGCAAATATTTCATTACAGTGAATTCGTTAAAAAATCTAAAATTATTTTATAATCAATTCTGCTTGAGTGGTATAATTTAATGTTCAAACAGTTGTATCACACTTCTTATTAGTCAAACTATATACCAGCTTGGTTTCTATTATTACGTGAATCGTCGACGAAATTTTTATCTAAATCCCAAAAGTTTATCTTCGCATGAAATATATCAAATAAAAATAAATTTTGTTAGTGGCTCTTGCTTCTATATTTTCTGTTTGGTGAACGTGAGGTCAGACAAACTGGGTCATCTAACCTTCGCGTACCTATGGCGGTCTGGACTGTATATTTAATTTTAGTCAAATCAATATATATTTCAACGATCTGGAAAATATTGACCGTCGATCATGCAATTGCGTCTACCATAAATATAGTTTTAGCATTACGTGATTATTACTATATTGCGATGTTAAAACGTAATCAGACTGCATGGTTTTTATGTTATTTTTAACATTCCATCTGAGAAATTCTTATTGGTCAACCATTCTATTTTATTTTCTTTATTTCCGAGTGTTGCGTAATATACACAAATAGGTTCTAAAATTTATAATTTAAATTTGCATTTTCGAACTTTAATCCTCATTAACACGTTTACGACCACCGTTTGTTTTTATATAGACACCTTATTGCGTGCAACGTATTTTTTGTAGAATTAAAAAACTTGAACAAAGTACAATGAATTTCTATAGATTATATTTAACTGATATTTATAGATTATTATAGATTTTTATAGATTATATTTAAGTAGCAAAATAAATACAAGCTGAAAATCTGTGACTATTGTTTCACTTGTTTTACTATGATTTTTATTCTTGATAATTATTTGTGATAATTTTCAATTTCTAATTGCATATTTCTGTTGCCTTTAACTTTTGCCATCTCCATTAACAAGTTAGAATTGTCTGCGACGAATCATACAAGAATAGTTCGGCATAGAACACCCGCATCCATTCGTACGCTTCCCGAAGCGTACCCACTAATACAAGCGTAGAAGAATCGTAATTTCGATCGCCAAACAGTTGGAAGCAAATGTTCCTCCAGGATCAACGGAAACTGTCCCAGAAAACACAAGGTCGGGACTTGTAATTTTATATTCATTCTTTTCGAAACTTGTACTCCGAAGTCTCGCTAGATTCTTTGTATTTTCTTTTCCGATATCCACCCGTGATTCAAGTCCGCGATCCGTGGACCTGTTACGATACACCGCAGGCTCTGGGAAAATTCAAGAGGGTTCGAACTCCGGGTGACAACGGAAATTTTGGTTTACGAAATCCGAGTTCCGTTGACAAAAATAGTTTCGTCTGAATAATATTAGTTTCCAAATATTTCGTACAAATAAAACGGAATAGAAATAGACTATGAAACTGCTGACCCTTTTGTTCTTATACTTTTTAACAATATATCTTCTTCGAAATTGATTCTAGAATTCGTGGAATGTGATCTCAACTGTTTTAAATGTGTAATGACATTTTTTACATATTTTCTGCTTTCTTAATTACTCACATTTCACTCTGACAAATATTACAAATGATTTCCTCAAATTGATTTATTCGTTACATGGAACACATTTGTTCAAGATAACAGGTATTTGTAACGATTACATATTCGTATAGATTTTCTTTCGTCGTTGTGTTAAATGAAAATTACCTAGTTTATTTTACAAATATTATATTTAACCTTCTTGTACTATTTTGAGAATAGTGTCATTTAAATACTTTACTTTTAACTTGATCAAAATTGACATTCAATTATTTATATAACTAATTATATAATTAATTAGATATATTCTACATATACCTATACGTATACGGTACAAAACGTGCGCATTTTATGCTAGCTTTTGTAAGGAACTTGGTTAAATGAATAATGTTAACTTTTATTATAATAACGATATACACAAACGACGTCTGTCCCGACGTGGCGTCACCGAAGAAGTGTCGTCACGTTCCGTTCTCGCTCGCCCGATCGATGATCCGAATCATTCATTTGTTTCACGCACACAACCATGCATTCATGTTCATCTTATTACTATACATTCATACAACCGCACACTCCTTCTTACATACCATGCACTCTCAGCCATACTATACACTTACACTTTCAAGCAATGCTTGTAAATGAAAAGCTTTATTCCTCAAATTTATGATAGAATCATTCAAGAAAAAATTTCCACCGTTTTCGAAGCGCTTTAATTTGTTAAATTTTCGAGTAATCCCATATTTTAGAGATCGACATTTTGTACTAAAGTACAATACCTGAAACAATTATTAAAATTAACCAACAAGGACGTTGGTTTTTTAGATTAGAATTTAAAATCACCGCGCGGCCTAATAAATGGCCAAAGGACGGACAATAATAAAAGTACCGTTCATCCCGCAGCAACAATTCATCCCCTATTATCTTTTCGTAGCTGCAGACACTCTCGGCCCTTCCCCCCCAGCCCTGTATCCACAGGATAGATCAAATCTTCCGTGGCTGCTACTCGATCCACGAAAGACAACAGTGTTTATGCTAATCCGCGGATGTACTCGAGTTTCCGTGCTTTTCGGCCGCTGCATAACGGAAATCTCGAATTCTGCATTACGTCCGGCGAAGGCTGTTATACTGCGCCAACATGCTATATCACGGGGCCCTCGTACGATAACACGGAAGTCAATAATACTATACCTTCCGACCGGGCGGCGCGCATCGGAGACGTTCGGTTATCGTGCCCACCGAAAATACCGAATTTCTTGTCGCGGCCCCCGGAACCCGTGGTTCTTCTCTTTTTCCTGGTTCTCTTCTTCTTTTTTCCTCGCCTCTTTTCCCTTCTCTTTCTCTCTTCTTTTTTTTTTATCTCTTCCTGTGCCGTCGCTATTATCTTTCCAATAACGCGGCGGAATGAAAGTACAGCGAGACCGCGTCGCGCCGCGAGATCTAACATTAACGGGAACCGATAATTACTTTTTGGGCCATCTTAAATTCCCTTCCCTCGGACCCGCGATAAACCATGATAACGCGATAACCGGGTCGTCCCCTGTCAGTCGAATTTCCCCTCTCTCATTAGCGCTTTTAATTGCCGCTCTAATATTGATCGTCGACGAGAATCGAATTAATTGTCGTCATTCTACGATCTAAATATGGGGATGTTATATGGTAATTTTTTTACGTTGCGAGAATGGTGTGCCGGTTAGGGACGCGGTCAAATTCGATATGTGCAGTCGGTCACGGAAATATTCGGACACTTTCTGAAACGGAATTTAAAATTTATCTAAAATTGAACCGAGCTACTTTCTTTTAGGCAATGATAGAAGGAGGCTAAGAAAAATTGCAGTTGGGACGATAGTTAAATTTGTAGATATTTTACGTGCGAGATTTCATACATTTTTATAAAAATTTCTTTAGATATAGTCTATGGTCTAGTGAACTAGACATCTTATTAAAACAATTTGGTCCATTTTTAAACAATTTCTATCCTTTTAAAAGATGTCCGAATATCTTTGGACAAATGTTGCCCACATGTTGGAACGATGATGAGCAATTGTTACGTGCAATATTTAATCGTGTTATTCGAAAGGCTATTAAATATAGGATAATGAATATAGGATTATGATTCAGGGATAGAGAAATTAATGTTTATCGAGATATTCTTCAGTCGTTTTTTAATGAAAAAAGTGTTCGAAGTATTGCCCATTAGATTCAATGCAAGCATGTGTGTTTCAATTTTGTCAAGTGGTCTTCATATTTTAATAAAAGACTAAAATAATAAAAAAATTAATTATTGCCGTGAATGTTCCTCTTTATATGAAACAATTTTTATTCGAAACATTTTTTCATACAACATACATTTTCCAAGAAAACTTACAATGGAAGAGATAATCGACTCTGTATCATTTTTAGATCGCAGACTTTTAGGCAAAATAAAAGTTGTTCAGTAGATTGTAGGTTCGATGCATTTTTGACAAAAATGAGTTGATAGAAACGAAATTGTTAAAACAAAAATATTGTTCTTCTCTGTAAAACTTATTAAAATTATTAAACGAAGAACGACATATTCAGTCGACTTACATTTC
This sequence comes from Augochlora pura, assembly GCF_028453695.1. Lineage (NCBI taxonomy): Eukaryota > Metazoa > Arthropoda > Insecta > Hymenoptera > Halictidae > Augochlora > Augochlora pura. Next base: position 17,447,525 of record NC_135774.1, on the reverse strand, counting down.
TGATGATAAACTTGGGCAAGTTTCATTTGACATAAAGAAGCCACGGTAGTAAATATATTAGAGACGCCGGTGTTTCAAATCCACCACGAAATAGCATAAGCGTGTACACGTATCTACGGCTAATAATTAATTTTCATCTGCATGCTGAAACATGCTGATGCATATACCCCCATGGTGGAAGTTCAGGCGATTACTCAAGGCGCAAAACTTTGTTATATATTGTTCTTGTTGAGGTTTTCAGGTGTAAGGATTCTTCTGCAAAAATTATTCGAACAATTCGCCAACAATGCCTCGGCGATGCTTTAATGCGCACTAATATTGTATCGGTATCGGAATCCGTGACGCAAGGCGTCGTTATCGAAAATCCGAACGATCAGTACTACCGAAGAATTCCGGTATTTAAAAAGTGAAGATCATCACTCACCCGGTGCGCTCTCGCCCTGCCTGAAACTATTCAACGGCCTTGATAAAAGAACAGGAATTGATCAAAGAAATTCGAAGCTTTTAATGAGATTTTTTATCGAACTCTTCGGTCCCTATTTTCTTTTTTTCAGCTAATTAGATGGTTTATTCTGTGTGATCTTTTATAACAAACTAGACGAAAGATATTCGGAAAATTCTATAATATTCTTTGTTTACTTCTAAACTACATAGATGAATTCTTATATACCATTTCATATAGTATATATGTATAGTAAAATATACTATTTAATGTTACAGTAATCTGTGAAAATCATAATAATTGTTGATCAACAAAACTATTCAGTTTGATTATTTTATTTTAACAGCAGTTGTTTTTAATTAATAGACAGATTTTTAATAATGAAAAATTATCTGCTTCAATTGAAAGAAATAGAAGCTAAACAAACAGTTCGTTTCTGTTTAAATAATTTGATTAGATTGAAATAATACAGTGACATTATTAAGTTCCTTTAAACTCTTTACTTTAAATTGAGGATAATAATTTTTTCCATACATGCATAATATCTCCAGTCTGCTATGATTGCAACCGCAATCGCAGGAGGAAGAATAAATATTGTTACTAACATTTTCATTTCCAACAATCACTCTACAAATATATCGATGTGTATGCATGGACATGCACTTCTCCGAAGTTAATCACGCGTGCACCAAATATATCTCAAAATTTAAATTTGATTGATTCTGACGTTTGTGAAATATCGCGCGAGTCATCCGACAGGAATTGCTTGCCTCCTCGGTGAATAATTACTACAATATTGGCGCTGACAACATTTAAAATTCATGACCACTGCTCACGCACACGCAGTCACTGCTACGGAGTTTCACAAAGATTATTTACTTAATTTATCTCATTTCAAAAAAGAGGGAAAAATTTAAGTATCTCGTTGCATTGTTTCAAAGAATAGGGTTTCGAAAATGTATTTTTCTATATTGTATTAAGAAAGAATAATAACCGATAAATATTTAAAATATATTTTTCTAGTTTCTACGATATTTCGGAATCTATTTAAGAGGTGCACCGTAAAATTGTGGATTCACCTCCGGTACACCTGCTGCTATAGCCGTTGCTATAATCAAGCCGAAATATTCCGTTTCGAAGTTATGGCTCGCAAGTATATCGGTACTCAATCTTGCAACTGCTACTATCCGTTTTATCTCTTTCAATCGCATACATACGTCTAACAAAAGCCATTCGATCAAATAAATCATAAGTTGCCCCTATAGTTATTTATATTTTTGACTGGAGAAAATTTGTTAACAACAAATTGCGCGTGCGATGATAAATAGTGACGCATATGAAGAAAATAAAAATGCATCGATCAATGTTGAGTCTGATTTAAGAAAGAGTTCGTTTCTATCATCATTGTTCACTAATTAATTCTTGCAATCTTTTTGAAAAATGCAAATTATTATAACTTGCTGTAATATGTTAAATCTCTAATTAATATATATTCAAATAATCTCTTAATAAAATATGATAAGATAATCTATTAACCGCGATTAATTTATTAATCTTATTATATTTTTTAAATACGGCACTTTTGTAAAATAAATAATTCAATAAAGATACTACTTAACCACTTTGACGTTTATACTCGTCAAAAACAACGACCTGTTTTAACCCTTTGCACTACGAATTATCATATTATGTTCCAAAATGATATGTACATTATTGAATTTGTTAATATTTAACCCTTTGCGCTCCGTTGCCCCCTCTCAGGGGACATCGAAATTTTAATACATGACTAAACATTAAAGTATATTAGTGATTTGCAACTATTTCTCGATGTCTACAAATTCATATAAATCGAATATTATTATAGTAATATTATATATACATATGTAATGTATAGTAATACATAGATACATATGTAATGTATACTATATAATAATATAAATGTTCATGAGCGCTGGTAGTTAACATCCATGATGGCGTGAAGTACAAATGGTGAAAAAACTGTAAAAACTGCTGTATGAGTACGAATATTAAATTCCACATGAATGAACTGCAATAAAATAATTTTATCTTTAGAGTTCATAGGGTTGAATTAAAGAGTTTAAAAATTAACAAGTGAAACACAAAACTGGATGACAGAATTTAAGTATATTGTTACATTATTTTCAACTTACTACAACTGTTAACGCTAATTAAAATTCTCACATGTCCTTGTAAGTTTTAATAAAAAATTAACGCGTTTAGAAAAAGTGCCTTAACGAATACGTTGAAAACAATTGATGAATGGCATTATAAGTAATCTTAAGCACACACAGCTATATTTTCGCCGAAAAAGCCGTTCGACTTTTAAAGTAGAGAAGACATTTTCATCTATATTGTCCTTTTTCAAACTAACTTAAACCATTCTTGTTCTGCATAAATATCTATAGTCTGCTAATTATTGTACTGCTTTCCTGAGATACCGATAACAATCAGTTCTTATTAAATCAATTTAAATGCCTTTACCTATCTAAGTATTCGCGACTTTCACCGAGATATAAGCGAATCGGCGCGTAAAAGTCTGACAGCAAAAGGTTTCGTGGTTTTACGGCAGAAAGATCCTAAAAATAAGTTAAAATATTCACGTTCTAGACTAGAATATCTCGCTGAACGTGATGCGCTTGAGGAGACTATGGTTACGTGATGATAGAGTTGACTAGGTGCTCTCTTGGATGCGGCGGCGTGCTACTCCATTTTGTGCGTTACCATTCCGCGTCATGGATATCCAGAAACTAAACCTTATTCCCGTAACCGAGTGTTAAGACACGTTATACACTCGCACCGTCCTGTCTTTCCGTCTGAGTTCAGGCTACGGTCAATCTGGTTGTTGTCATTTTTGAGAATCGGTTTTTAATGTTTATTTAACGACTTCATTATTTTACACTGGTACTGTTGAATAGTACCATATGACATACCTGGTAAGGCTAGCGTGGTCGTACCGTCCTTAATGGCAATCGACGTGACCTAACCCATATAGGGCACCAAGGGGGCTCGGCAGTTTATTTCCCGCAATTTCTAAGGGATACAGTGGACATCATTGTCAACGACGTCACGGCTTTTTGGCGTTAACTGCCTAACCACCCCCCATCGGATCACTTGATAAGTTTGTCTAACTGGTCGGTCCAGTGCCCTTCTATTTTTGTAAAATCATTGTGGAGGGGTTTTTCACCTTCACGTTTTAGCGGAGCAACGAAGCTCAAATCAGAATTTCGTCAACCGTCGACCACGCATAACGTTGTTTGTACATAGTTGCTTTTTATTGAAATATAAGTATTATATTTGGTGATCTACTGTCCCGCGTCCTACATATCTACAACTTTAAACACCTTCACTGAATATTGGGTTCAGTCGAAGACGTACATTGGATTCGCAAATGCTACCTGCGCACCTGTACGTACCCTAACACCGAGGACGAATCTCCCTCGTTTATTTCAGTTGAACTACTCGGGCGCGTTACTCCCATATAGTCGCGATTACCCCGAGGGAATTGTGTCGATTGTAGGTGGGCCCTTCTCGGGGTTGGGGGGGGGGGGCGGGGGTACACAACTCCCCGTGATCCAATAATAATATCTTCCAGCTTACAAGGCTCTAAGTTTGTCAATTAATTCTTTCCCGGCTGAGCCAACGTGAATACTGTCGACAGAGTTTATCCTGACGGAGCGTGAGAATTTAATAATGTGTATATACCATGGCGCATCTTACCAAGGACAATCAACGCCGAACAGCGGACCGTGTACCAACCGCTTAGTGTAGGAAAAAATTTTTGCACGTTGCTCGCGGAATCGCGGTAACATTTTGCGTGAGACGGTATAGTCAATTTTAGTAAGCAGTTCGTATATTACAAAAATATTTAAGGCCAAGGAAGTAATTTAATTAAACTTGATTAAACGTTCATGAGAAAATATAGATCGTTCCAGAGAACCCATGCTACATACTCGAGGGTATTAAAAAATTATTGAAGAGCAAAGGAAACATTAATTAAATGTGACAAAGCGTTGGTGATTGGTGGATATTAAAATCGAATATTTAGAAACAGACAAAGCATAATTAAACATGACCAAGTAGATTAAAGGTTAACAATTTTGGAAATCAGTTCATGATCACTAAACTTGACTTTCATGGTACTATCGATTATAAAATAACATTTTTACGTATACATACCACATAGAATGTATGATACAATATAGAACTGTTAGAGAAATTATTTCTTGTAAATAAATAATTGTTACAACTTTCAAAGATTAATTAAAAAAGAAATGTTTTGAAAATCTCTAATGTATTCAAACTATTTTAGCGGTTAGACCATACACCGTATTGAAATGACTACTTCGTTAAATCGTTGCTTGTTTATTATACGAAAAATACTGACACTTCATGTTACACATTTTACTGAACATTTACTTCGTAGAAATCCACGTATGGTAACTCAATGGTTGAAACTTTAATACAGTATAAAGCACTGCGGTCTCCGTAGAAAGCTGTTTCGAAAGGGAACTGTCGGCCAAACATGATGGGATAACCGTAGACTAGAGAAACATAACTCTCGTAAGAGGACTACGACGTGGCTAGCCCAAGAAACGATTTTACTGACGTGGTACCGTATCCCCGGCGATTCCACGAATGGTAGCTATTAACGCATTATTTATCAGTCTACCGGAAACTTTAAATACGCGCTGATTGTTTCCACTTAGACTTTCCGAACTTATTTCCCACTGAAATCAGCGGAAAGAAACACGAGGCTAAAGCCGGCTCTGTGCTACGGGTTTCGTCGGTAACTACAAAAGTTTGATTGTTCGAATTTGCAGCAGTGATGCATCGCGCGACGCGGTTGAATTGAAATGCAACACGTACACGGAATAAGGAAACAGAAACGTTGAACGACAATTCGCGCGAGCTTATCGAAAGATGTCAAGGCAAGTCCGATCGTAAATAAATTAATTAACAATGGATAGTATCGAATACATGTCGGAATAAAAGAAAATTAGTTTAGGTAACAAGTGATGCAAAGTGGAATTCAAATAAGAAAATGTCTGTCACTCGTATAAATATTTATTCGTACAGGAATTGATTCAGGAAAAATTTAATTTGAAGTTCACGATTTGTATAATCCACTTTATTGTTTCATTTCAACAGAGTAATAAAAAAGAAACACGATTCTGGTAATTAGAATTATTCAGATAAATCGATAATATAATTTGTTAGTACTGAATATTCGAGTAATATATCCAATTAAAAAGGGTTGATTCAAATAAATAATAATTCGAATTTCAGACAAATATTTATTCAAATAGTTCGTATAATTACTAACTCTGCATAGAACGGGTTGCACTATTTGCATATTACTGACTGTCAAAAGTTCCGCTATCGAAGTGCTTTGTTTATAACACGACACTCTTGAGAAGCGTAAAAGAGTGTGGCAATTCTATTCGAATATCCGTATTGTCCGCGTTAAGTTGATCGGAAGGAATTCATTTCCGCACGGAATAAATCGTGGTTGCATTATGCGAACATTGTTTCGTCGGACGCGTTTCCAGAATCGTATCTCCGCCGCTTTAGGTCTCTTCAAAATTCCAGAAATTCCTCTTTACAGACCGGATTGCGCTTAATACTTCTTTCCGCAATTTTATCGTGAATTCTAATATACGAGTAAGAAGTGTTCCCGTAATCCACGCAGAATCTCTCTCGTTTATTCTGGCCCAAGTTACCCCACGGCTAGGGCGTGGTACCCCCATTCCTCTTGGGTATGTATTCTCTTGTAAGTGCTTCAAAGACTACTCGCCGTGATTCAATAATGCCGCTAGACTACCGGGAACGTTATATGAAAGACTTGAATTTCTAATTAATCGTCTCGAGCTGCGTCTGTGCGCTGGAAACCAGCGCGTGTAACGTGAAAGGGAAAATGACGGGAGCAACGGTTTAGCGGCCGTTGAAATCGCAACTTTTCCTACGCGAATGAACTCGATCGAGCTAATTTTCGTACGGAAATTGGGTCTATCTGATCCAGTAATAAGTTATCCGATTGTTGGCTAACAATTATGGCTCACTCGAGATCATGTTCGTTTCACGTAATTATGATTACGATTGCCAAGTAATCAAGTCATTATGATTAATGAATAACTTAAGTAGTCGAAGCAAATGATTGCACATTGGCCATGATTAACCCTTTGCGCTCGAAGCCATTTCAACTGCGAATCTAAAATCATTTTTCTGGCTTCTAGTGTCTCGATTTATGTAACAATATTTATTTTGTGCATATAAAATTGAGTCTCGTGACTCATACAATAGTTACACTTTCAACGATTTTTAAATCTAAGCTTTGGCGATGTCCATTAAAAATAATTTTGGAATGTATTACAGTAATTTTAATGGCGCCGCAGAGTCGCCACTCGAGTGCTAAGGGTTAATACTAATTGTGTTAATGTAATTAATGTTTAGTAATGTTAGCGTGTTAATAATTAGTAATTAATGATTACTTTTTATAATTATGATTCAATGATAAATTTGGTATTATGGTAATTACATAGAAAAGGATATGTGTTCGAACAAAGATCTCTGTTATGCTCACTGTAGATGGAAATTCACGTGCATCACGTCGTTTCTTTCGTTTCTTTTCCGACTATGTACTTCGGTTCTCGAAACGTCGAGGCATAAAAAATAGAAAGAATAACAAGGTAGAACAGTAATTGGACGTCTGAAAGTTGAAAAATGTGTTATGGAGTAAAAGTGGGTCATCTCGCTGTGGAAATTATGTTTTGCTGCGTTTAAAATGTAAACAAGTTTCGTGCAGGTAAACACTTTTAATAACACTCGCGCGATCGTAACGCGTAATGAGTGGGCAGCGGATTTTATGCGTTTACAACAAAAATCAGTGGATCACACACGTGAAACAACGAAATCGTCCGAAGAATTTAAATGTCGTGTTGCATTATTTCCAGTTAATTAAAATGATTAAGACGCGAAAGGAATGCGCAAGCGGCTCCTTATATCTTATAACTTGTGCACGCAATAATTGTTTTGCATAAAAATCTGGAGTCTGACAATAAGAAGACTGCGAATTTTATTATGCATTCGCGTTAAAAATGAATAAATCAAATGACAGCAGAAATACAAAAAAAAATTAAATATCACTGCATCGTTTAAAAATAAATATATCCATCGCCTCTCGTTTAATGGAGATAAATCTTTTGTTTCGCATAGAAATTCACAGACTGATTACAAGTGATATATAATTTATTCGATATAGTCTTCATATCAATTACTTAATTTATGAAGTAACGAATTGTTGCATCGAAATATATTATAGTTCTAGTGTGAGCTCAATTTATTTTCTTCCGAACATTTTTGGCGAAAATGTAGCGATATTTACAAGTTCTCGCACAGTCGTTATTTTACCACAAGCTTTTTGTTTATTTTTCAAAATGTTTACAAGGTTCTGTTTCCACGGACTGGACGCCGCACTTGGAGTCAGTGGAATTGTTTCTGTTCCAGCAATTTTATTGTTCTAACGTCTGCGATGTATCATATTTATACTGATTGTATCGAAGAAGGTAATCAACTCTATAATCAACAAATTTTCTAATCTACCTACTTTTAAAAGAATTTCCTTGATAACTATCTAACACACCATTAAACGCTGAAAGTGTTTATGGTGTCTTTCATTTAAATTGTAACAGTGATACAATGTACACGCATAAATCTTATAAAAACGTTTAATTTCGTGTATCAGTATTATGTACAGCGCTCTGAATATTAACAAGTTAATAGTTTGTTTACGTTAACAATAACGGTCGGAACAATGAAATCTAATCACATTAATAGCAACGGCAATAACGGCAACAGTGTCGGCATAATTACATTGACTTTTGTTGCGCGAGTACGATAGCAATTCCCATACTTCATTTATCGAATCGATTAATTCCCCTGTTGAATATATCGTACAAACTATAAACCTAACGCGCCCGTAACAATGCGTCTATGCAATATTTGTCGGGATGTGTATTTCAATAAATATTTCGCCGCACGAATGTTACTTACTTCAACGAGCGATCGACCAAAGTATTGACACACACGTGTGTAGATACGAAGCACAGGAAACGTGCGCGTTAATTCGATCAAAGAAAAACGAGTTTAATCCGAACATTTTAATTCGCGTGTGCACGGCTCGCTTTCGGTTGCGTTCGGATTATACCATGACCCAGTAATTTATACTCAACCGGATCCAAACAGTAATCACGGCTGTCCTAAACTGTCCTTTTTAAGAAGATTCGAAATAATTGAAACGGCCTCTCCTCTCGTCTTTCGAGATTTTAATTTCTACCGTGGACGGAGACGATAGATTTATCGCTGGAATGCTACTTCATCGTCAGCAATATCTCGTCTCTGCCCGTTGCGTTCTTTCCCTGTTCCTCTGCGCCCGTTCCTCTTTTTTTTCCCCTCCCAAAGTATCATCCTCCGTATTCCGCAATTAAATTTGTAAATTAAATTCGCCTCATAAATCCGCGGTGATGGTACCCGATGTAATTTCCTACGTTCGTCCTCCGGGGGTAATTTATTAAAATTACGTAGTATCGGGAACGCGCGCGGGGGAATCACGCCGGCGGTCGGTTTCGTTTTTTACTTGTCGCTGTTATGGAAAAGAAGAAAAGTCGCGTGACCGCTTTTTAATCATTCCGATTCGATGCCCTTTAAGGAAAACGGCCGCCTCCGGGGACCGGCAACGTTGCTCGCGCCCGCCGTTTATTGACGTTATTACGCGGAATATACTCGTCGAATCGATGATACTTCGCGCCGTTTTTTTTTCGGGCTTCGTCGAAGCCGCGGTTCAACATTTATACCGGGAGTGCTATCAATGCGTCTCCGTAATTTTACGACATCGACACATTCAGTTTTCCATTGTGTACTGTGTCGATTTTGTATTTAAAATATGCGTTTTTGGGGAACGGTATAACTTTTTAAAGCCGGACTTAAATGTATTGAATTCGTTTAGATGATCTACTAGACAGTTATTTGGAATGACAACAACAAATAAATGCATAACAAAAAATGCA
>NC_135774.1:17428173-17437900 GCF_028453695.1 Augochlora pura | reverse complement strand
TTCAAGATATTTAAGCTTTTTCATTCCCATACTTTACGGTTTAAAATTGCTTAATAAATAGTTTGTTACTAACTTTCATTTTTAATATATCCTGTTGCTCAAATATATGATTTATAAATAAGTATTTAAGAGAATATCGTTCTTTATCACTTTAACGAAGAGAGATGATAATACAAATAATTGGAAAGCTATTTAATATCAGAAGATGAATGAATGCTTCCTGAAATTGGTCTTCATTTCTTTCTTTGTGCGTTGTATGAAATTTTATGATTATTTCATTATGCTTATTAGAAATATCCATGATATTAAAGATATAAGACAGAGAAAGAGCATCAAATATTATGATGATTGATTGAGAACCCATATACTCGTTTTATTGCGCTTCCAAAACAGCACAATAGAAAAAGGATAAATTGATATTGACCAGCAGACCTAATAGACGGTTAACTGATAGTTAAAGAGGTCTCGTCGATGAAAACGTTTATATCGTGACAGAATTGTACGAGTACAGTAATTGACACAAAATGTACTTAATACTTTATTTATTGATAATTAATTAATGTGTACAAAAATATTAAATTAATGACTTATTCAATGACTGAACTATGTCTAAAAGAAACTCGATAATTTTCTCTTGAATATTATCCTTCCAAAGAAAATGTGTTACTATTTCATTGAATTAATCTAAACAATTTGAATATTATGGATAAATTTATTGTAGCTTTGGAGCAATTTTTAATTCTTAACTATTGATCTTTCATTTTGAAAAAATTATTAGATAACTGTGGGTAGGAAATTTATTAAATAAATTAGCACATTTGATGTACATAATAATAAAAATATCTGTAATATAATGTATAATACATATAATATAATTTATATATGTTTATATACAAGTAATTTATACATAAATAATTGATCATAAAATATCTGAAGAAATGTATGCTTGTCATATTTTGAAACTTTTAGTGCTCAGTGAACCCAGTGTTAATAACCGATGTAAAATTATTATTTTATGAAGTAACCGCTGCCAAAGCGATCGAAGTCCATTTGCTAGAATCACAAAAGACAAGTCACCGACGAGGAAAGTACTAGGGAGGGCTCTTCATCGATCAACGTTAGTGGAAATGCATTCGTTCCCGAGAGTTCGCTGTGAAAAGTGCATTATCCCGGTCGAAAGATTTATGTTTGCAAGGATTATCGTTTATACTTTCTCGTTTGCATATTTACCAGTCGGATGTCTAATAATGTCCTGCACGGTTATTCACCGGTGTGACCCACATCGATTTTCCCGTTCGGGTCGTCCGATATTTTCGCTAGAAAAGAGATAAATAATCGTGATATCGCGCCTGCGTACATAATTATGATGCACGCGCGGTCCAATATTGGTAGCTATCATGGATCACCGTTGATCCACGCGGCACGAATCGCTAATTACATAAAATCGGCGCGACGGGAAACGTGTTCGCCACTCTGCGGCCAACATAACTTACAATTTGTCTCATTAACGCGGATACAGAAATTTTTCTCTGATCAACGTTGTCATAAAAATATGGAAGGAATTTCACGTAGCACATGACGGATAGATGGTAATCTTGTGGTGATTTTTCAACCGTAAAATAGGGTGTTTTCATGAATTTTTAACAGAAAAAAACTTGCAAGGATTCAAAATAATATTGTTGTTCAGTTTCAAAAATGTGTGCGTAGCATGAATAAACAATCAAAATGGAAAATAATATTGTTTTTATATTCTGAAAGGTTTTCTCCAGTTTTATTATTTTTATTTGATAACCAGTTTGCGAATTTCTATACAAAATGAAAGTTGTTCGCAAACTATGGTAAAAAATGGATTTTGAATCACGAGCTCTTTGTTTCGTCATACTAAATCGTCGTAAGATTAGATTACTTAAAATTCGTACAACTTCTGTCATAATTAAACTGTGAATCTTTATTGCAAAATAACAATTTTCACTTTGTTAATTACTTTGAGTAAGTTGGAATTACATCAATAATTGAACACCAATAAGTGAACACTAATAATTACACATCAATAATTTAACAAGTTGGCTAATACATCAACATTCTTCATTTTTTTAAGTCTTTTCGCTATCTTAAATTACATTATCATAAAATTCACAGTCTAATTATAATATATGTTTCACTGAAGAAATTTAATAAACAATTTCCTATAGAAACGATTCTGTAATTTCAGTAACTGTAAAAGTAAGAGGTGTGATAGCAGTCGCGTTGACTGATCTGGTAGTTCTAGTTAATTAATAATTAATATTATATGGTGTGAAAATATTATCTAGCTAATTTATTCTTAGCGGTAAAACTAGACAAATGTTCAATAAATTGAAATGAGAAGATTGATACGTCCCACTGGCAAAATACGAATAATAATATCGATAGCTAAACACCTAATTAGCATATCGCTATAGACAGAAACAGAAACTGTTAGGATGTCCCACAGGTTCCTTCCTTTTTTAAATGCGAAATTAATAGACGATATTTGGTGTGTCGAATTTTGTCGATTGGTTTGGAACCCAAAGTTCATACTGATTCACACATCTCATCTTGATTAACACGTTGAGTGCCACGTCAGTCATCGGTGACTGACACTGAACTCTCCGTTCAGGCCGTGTCAGTCGCCGGTGATTGACGATGTGAAATATGATATAAAACTAAAAAATTTACATTGTTTTAAGTTGTTACCTAAAATTTATTTAAAGTCCTCTTAATTTTTATTTAATATTGGATACTATTACTAATGTATTTTTCCAGAAAATTTTAATGGATTTTATGCATCGAGTAAATTCTAATTTGCAAGTAGTGCGCTTCGCATTGCTGTACCACGACATTAGCGTGCGTGGCCTGACGTGGATTCCCTTATATAATCGCGTGGTACTCAACGTGTTAAATAATTAAGTACCGTTGCTTTGAAAATGTTAGTGCAATCCACTATCTCGCGCACACTGTATCGCTGATTTCCATCGAGCATAGTCTCGACGTCTTACATAGCGTGGCGTGGAAGAAACTTATGGGACACCCTAATATATCTGCCGAATAAGTTGGCAATCCTTATTAACATGGAATTAATTGAAGAAGCGTTGTCTCAATCGATCTAGAAAGTAATCCCTTGAAGATCTCTCAACAAACTGTTCGAGAAAATGCATGTCGATATCTGTAATTTTATCCATTCTTTTCGAGAAACTTGCGCCGCGAGGTCTCCGTAGACCACCAGACTAGGTACTTTCTTCACAGATATCCGCCGTGATCCAAGTCCACGATTCGCGGACGGATACGGCGCAACAAATGGTGTAACGCAATTTCAGTGCATCATCGGTTGGAGAAAGAAGAAAAAAATAAAAGGAGACCGTGGATATTGAGAAACACTCGGGGAACCGCGGAGGTAACCACGTACGCTTATAGTTTTACTGGACACGTGTATCGCAATCGTAAACTTTGAAATGCCACTAGGGAATCGTCCGCTCGAAATCGAACTTTTCTTTCCTTTTTCCCCCGGATCGATATACCATTTTACTGGCGCCGCAAGCCCGATTACGGTGAACCGACGTCGCTTTCATTGCTCGCAATCGTATCTATTTGCGTACGGGGCACCGAGAAATTTATGCGTGTCCGCTATCGACCGGAGACGTAATAACAGGTGTCCGAAAGGATTCTTCAAGCAAATTGAATTCGAGTTTCTGGGACCGTCGAAGCTTTCTCGGATTCGTCGGCGATTTTGTCGCTTTCGCGCTAACCTCTCTCGTCGTACGATATCGAGTCGGATGGTAATTTTCAACCTAATCTCTCGAACTGTAAATCATTTCTTCCATATCGAAATGTAGACAGAGTTTTTTTATCGTTCGTACATGATTCGTTTCTCCGTGATCGAAATTCGAATAGGATTTTATCATTCGGACTTGATTCATTTCTTTCAGGTCGAGGCATAAATAATCTTTTATCTTCTAAATGTGAATAATGTCTTTATGATCGAAGTGTAATTAAAATTGTATCCTTAAAATGTGAATCGTTTCTTTTAGATCGATAAGGTGGACAAAATTTTATCATTCAAATGCTAATCATTTCTTTTAGAAATGTAGACAAAATTTGATCATTAATACACAATTAATATCTTTTAGATCGAAATATAAATAGAATTTTGTCTTTTAAATGCGAACAATTTTGTTAAGACTGAAATATAAGAAATGGAGCTCTTTCAATATAAATCATTTCTTCAAGATCAATATGCGAATAGAATTGCACCCTTAAAATACGAATGATTTCTTTTAATTAGATTCAATGATTCAATTAATATCTCTTAGACTAAAATATAAACAGGATTTTGTCGTTTAAATGCGAACAATTTCGTCAAGATTGAAATATAAGTAGAGCTCCTTCAATATAAACCATTTCTTCAAGATCAAAATACGAATAGAACTGCGCCCTTATAATGCGAATGATTTCTTTTAGATCGTAAATATAGACCAAATTTTATCATTCAAACACAATTAATATCTTTTAGATCGAAATATAAATGGAATTTTGTCTTTTAAGTGCGAACGATTTCGTCAAGATTGAAATATAAGTAGAGCTCTTTTAATATAAATAATTTCTTCAAAATCAAAATACGAATAGAATTGCACCCTTAAAATGATTTCTTTTAGGCCATTAATGTAAATCGGACATTATCTTTCAGATATGTAACTGAATTAAACGTGGTTGAATTGCTATACGATTGAAATACAACGCAATTAAATTGCGTAATTGGATTACATTGGAATTGAGTTAGCACATCTCCGTCTACGATGTTATTCAACCGTTATGAACGGCCGGATGTAGTTCAAGTATTTAGTTTCCTAACGTGCCGTGTTCATAGCCGTTTAGGCAAGCGTAATGAAGACGGCTCGGCTTGAACCAGTTTTTACGGGAATCGATCGGTTCTTCCCCGCTTTCCATCGGTGGACACATGGCTCTGTGAGGTCGCCGAGTGATTTCCACGACTTTTTCGACACTTTGAAACGGCGTTCCGGTGATTGCGCGCACTTCCGACCGCGTGTTTAGGAGCAGTTCGTAATTCGGCTGCAGAGTTTCCATCGGCGGGCAGGACCCCGCGCGACACGTTGCCACGTTTTTCGAACAAAATTCGGCGGCGAGGCAGCTACAGCACAAAGGCGACAGCTGTCACCGATCGCCGAGGATCATTTTTCGCGCAGCATGATGAAGCGCGCCGCGAACGATTCCCTCGCTGAAGTTTCTCGCCAGGCCTCTGATGGATAGGCGCCGGAATGTTTATGCAAATTGATGCATTGTGAATTCACGTACAAGGAATGTTACCGTCTGCAATTTTGGAGGAACGCGCACCGTCCATGTTTGCCGGCTGAAAATAGCTACCGTGGCCGCGGTTGCGAGCCTCTGTTTGGTCGTTTATCAACCGAAACTATTAATTGTCTGTTTTTCAAATTCACTGGTGGATGTTTTATCCCGGAATTGGTTCGCGCGAGCGGATTCTTCAGAGATTAATTTGCTTACGAAGTATGTTATGCGTAACTTTAACAAATAAACGATCGCCCACGAGATTTCTCTTGTTTCAATGCATAAAGGAACTCGCTTTGAAAAATATCATACCCTGCGGAATTACCAGACTTATTTTTAAAACTACTTTTATGATATATTAGTTATAGGATTAATAAATGTGTGGATTTTTAATTTCCTATATGCACTTGTGTTCCATTTTCAAACAAGAAAGTCGCCTATATAAAATAATATGCGGTCACTTAAGTTTTAATTTTAAGGATTATTATCGCTTTGGTTTACGTAGCATCATTTTTATATTTGGAAGATTTGTCTAAAAAGTTTTATATAACAATGTGTGTCTAAAAATTTCTATTTAAATAGGATTGTTTAAAAAGTTCTATTTAAATAGGTATGTTTAAAAAGTCCTATTTAAATAGGTTTGTTTAAAATATTTTATTTGAGAAGTTTCATTGAATCTGGTTCATTTCAAAGATTGTATTTGAAAAGATTTGTTGACAAAATTTTATCTGAAAAAATTGGTCTAGAAAATTTGATTTCTCTTAAAAAGACGTCAACTTTCAATGACAGAAATTATTTTTCTTAGGTGAAAGGGGAAATAAAGTTTGTGTTGCCAGTTTTCATTTTGCTCTGTCTCGCTGAGGTATATTTGTTAGGTTTATTTGTACATTTCCACGTACAAAATTTGCATACAGAAAATATTATTTATCAGTAGACTGCGAATTTTATGCAGTTATGGTAAAAGTCTGGACAAGAGAAATACAGAACAGCGTAGTCACGAGAATTACTTACGAATATTGTTGCATTATCTTCAATTTATTCAAACTGTTAAAACAACAGACAAATTTGTATTCAACCGTTGCTCTATACAATTATTTATTAATTAGTTTAGCTCTCGTGGAATAGTTTTTATCGATTTTCCATATCTTGTCTATTTCACGTAACAATAATTTTTAATCGACTTCCTCAATTTCACAGTTTTTATAACGCGTGTCTCAGTTACTTACTGTTTCAGCTTGTTCATTTGCTACCACCAATTTCAGTAATGAAAAATACGCTATCGCGTTAGCTGCTGCAAGGCAGCTGGAAATTTACGAAACTATACACGACGCGTGTACTAGCGAGCTGCTAAGATTAAATCGCAATTAACGTAATCACAATATTCAGAAGTCTACGCAAATCCGGCCACTTACACGCGATACTTTATTATAGCATCTTAAACAATCTCGATTGCTTGTATCACGATCATTCGAATCGTATTAACTCGATGGCGACTGATACGTTCCGATAAGTCGCACGGACTAATAATTATTTCCTAATATATTGGCAATACGTTCGATCGGTTAGGACAATGTAAATCGCATGACACGCGAACGCATACATATAGTATCTAAATTCTTCTGTCGTAAATTTTTCACTATTTTCGCGAGCATCAATGCAAATATTGAAATGTATGACATTATCTGTCGTATTGATTTATTGTATCCGTAAACGATATGATTTATATTAGACAATTGTATCGCGCGTGTATGCGTACACGTAATATATACATTAATTTATAGAGCCACAAATTAAACGAATGTTTTGCCCCGTATTGTTCTGTTCCGGAACATAAATATACCGGGTGAGCTGAAAGCGCTGAAACAAATGGGGTGGAGGGACACTCTGTGACTCGCAGGAAATCGAATCGATAACATAAATTTTTACCACGGAAAAATCAAATTTTTCAGGGGAACATTACAGTTCGTACAATAGACGGAACATTTATTACGAACTGTTGTGCGAAGTACCGACATTAGTACTCTAAAATCGAACTCGTGCATTTATTACTGAAATGTGCAATTATTCTGTACACAGTAAATTGATTTATAAGATTAAATTATTCAGTTAATATTTCTAATACTATACCTCCAGTATATAAATAAGAAATAATCGGTAAAATCTTTACCTTCCTTATAATATCCTTGTAAATTTTTTAATATTCTATTTTTACACTGCTTTTTAAATCGTGCAATATTTTATCATGATCGTTGCCTATCACTAGACTGCAGATTCTTTGCATTTGTAACAAAGTGAGGTAATTGTTGTTAAAGATAACATAAAGAATAGAAGCAATTTAAAATTGTGCAAAGATTAAAAACATTTTAAAATACAAAGATTATAAGCATTTAAAAAGTCAATGCATTATCCTTTAAACTTACTGTAGACAATAGACAGGTTGCAGACAATTTCACTTTTGCATAAAAGCCTAGTTACGTATAACATTATCTCTGTATCCGTATCAATCTATTTGGTAAATTATATTATTATCGATTCTTACTTCATAAATGTTTTCTATAATACCGCTGCAAATGAAGTTCCGATGTTCCAACCGGCTGGTTAATTCGAGTTTAAAATTTCTATAAGAAAATTGCCGCATCAATTTCAGAGGATTATTAAAGTCATATCTCATCCACCGAAGGCACTATCTGCTTTCATGTTCATGCCCATCTCACGTTCCGGCTGGTATGCATTTCTTAATTTCATTCCCGCCGTCTCGAGACAAAATTATTTGTGGAGTTACGTTCGCGCGGCAAAATCAGATTATTAATGAGACGTTCCGTCGTAAATTCGCGTTAAAGCGAGTGACGAACCTTCCTAAGCGTCCACATGAATAATTTCACAGGGAGTTATATCGTTAACTAGAAAATATAATTAAGCTTGTTGCTAAGATCGTCGTTGTGTCGGATCCCGCGCG
This sequence comes from Augochlora pura, assembly GCF_028453695.1. Classification (NCBI taxonomy): domain Eukaryota; kingdom Metazoa; phylum Arthropoda; class Insecta; order Hymenoptera; family Halictidae; genus Augochlora; species Augochlora pura. The sequence continues at coordinate 17,429,625 of NC_135774.1, read as the reverse complement.
CGACTTCCAACCGTTTTCCCCATCCGCCGCCGCGCCGCGCCGCGCCGCGCCGAGCCGCTCGGAACGAACGAAATTAATCTCTCTCCGCGATTATTAAACGCGGCGTCGCGTCGATCAGAAAGGATGATAAATGCCTCTCGATAATTTTATCAGCTCGTCGCCTCCGTGCCGGCGCGTTGATTATAATCGATGCGGTTTTACGTCGCGGGTACCCATCGCTTCCTTCCCTCGTTTCCATGGAACGCAACCCTTCCCCCCTCCCCCACCCCAGCCGTAGCTTAATCCTTCGATCCTGATGAAAACTCGTGTTGAGTACGTTTTATCGAGGCTAATCGTGTTGGCCGTTTATGAATGATGAAGTAGCGCGATACATCGAGCCTGCTACGCCAATATTTAAGGCGAGCATAATACGATCTCAATGATGAATGGTAAGCCGCTTAAGATGTGTACTTCTTGCAGCGCGAGCGCATGCGCTTGGCTTCGGTCCGCAGAGTCGTCCGTGGACTGAATTATCAGTGATATTAGAGAAAACTGGGTCCGGGAGGTCTATTTCAACCACGCGGCCAACGCGAATAGCGTTGAGAGGTCACGTTTGCGAAATTCATCGCTCGTTGTCTACTGATCCTGACCGCCGGGACGAGACTTTCCGTTCCTCTTGAATTTTTGCCGCGACGCACGGTGCATCGTTTGACGCGATAACGCTCGGAACGAGCGTAAATGGATTGCTTCGGAAGGGGTTAAAATATAAACGCGTGCGCGTATTTTCAGAAAGTTCGGCGCACGGTCCACAGTAGTCGAATTTTAATTTTTGGGAATTTATGCGAGCGTCGGTTACATGTTGGTGATAATAATCAATAACGAAGCTTTGAAATTCATTTTTATATTTATATATTCGAAGAAATCAAGATCGATGTTGCCAAGAGTTTTAAAATGCACTAGAGTTAAATCTAATAATTATCTTCAGCTTTGATTTCATTAATTATAAAATGTTTTTGTACAGATACGTTCTAGAAATTAAGTTAACCAGTTAACTGTTGCAATCTTTAAAAAGTTTCAGAGAGACTGTCATTCGAATGTATATTTTCTTCATACTCTGTTTAAAAAAGACACTTTTATAAAATGTATTATTCACTTAAAAATTGTTGAGCGAGTGAATATCGATTGGGCGTTCGAACATTGGCGATCGATAACTGACGTCACGGCCCGCGACGTCGGTTACAGAGGAGAACATTCGAATGCGATCGAATGTTCTCGTACAGAGGAGAACATTCGAATGCGATCGAATGTTCTCGGAGGATCTCGCAAGACGCCACGTGCGCGGCGTCTTCTATTGATTATTTCTTTTAGTCTTCACTCAGCGTCCATGCGGGTCAGTCATATATAAATTAGATCGCGTCTTTTGTAATATACTTTTCATTATTCACCTAATTCACATAATAAATAGTTAACAAA
>NC_135774.1:17352548-17428073 GCF_028453695.1 Augochlora pura | reverse complement strand
CTGTTTAAAAAAGACACTTTTATAAAATGTATTATTCACTTAAAAATATCAACACATATATTCTTAACCATTCGTAAAACAATCTTAACAAAACTCGTACGCTTATTGAAGATTTATTCGGATAAATAGTTCTTTGTCACTTTTTAATACCTTCGTTTATTCACAGCTTTTATTCGAAGATTATGCAATTACAGATTAGTTCGAAGAAATTATTCGAAATATTATTCGAATGAAGTTGTATTTTATCATACGTTCACGTTGCTGTATTGTGTTATTTCATTTAGCTGACATCGATGGCAAGCAAAGACTGCCCTGTGGGGCACTGTCCTGGTTTCGTCGAAATCGAGAGCAACGAAACCACGCCTACTCGGCGCATTCTCGCACAGAGGAAGCAAGATAGATACTCTTTTATCTTTTTTCTGACGTCATTTGTCCTGGAGCATCACTCCCAGGGTAAAGCCGGCACTGCCGCTCACCGAGTCTCTGAGAACGCTTTTCCGATCTATAGAATCGTTTTCTGCAAGAACCGTTTGTGTAGCCTCTATGGCTAGGGCACGCGGAAAGCTCAACATGGTGAACGAAATTAGGTAATGAGGTGAATTAAAAATGGTTTAATAAACTCGATACATTTGCGAATAAGGAGAGAAAAATGCGATCATTGGCACAACTAATATTTATTGTAGACAGAATCAAATCCGTGATAACAAGCACGTTCTAATGATAATTTTTCTTAAATTCAATCAAACGATTTTAATTTTTGCAAGGAGCTAGAAGAATCAGTTTATTAGATTTGTTTATAACATCCTTATTAACCCTTTGCGGTCGTATGTCTACTCTCAACCACCACAGCAATTTATTTATCTTTTTTTTTTTTACATAAAATTAAAACACATTATTGTGTTACATATGTCTACACATTAAAACGGAGTTAATAAATTTTGCTTTTCCTTCTTTTATTATTGTTATCTTATTACTGTCCACTGAAAGAAAATTAATTACGACCAGCATGACTTATGTATAAATTTAATACGACCGCAAAGGATTAAGGTTCTAATTGAAATTTGCATACCTTGTTGTTTAATTTGCTAGATCGCATTAAAGAAAATCTAAAATAATATCAATTTTTCAAGATTTTACCAATTTTTCATTCGACCCTGAAACAAATATATAGAAAACACGTTTTGTAAAATTTTTAAACCGGCTGAGAAAAATGCGTGAAACGCGTCGTTTATTATTATCGTTTAGGCGTTGCTTAGTCAACCGATTCTCCGAAGTTTCGAAAAAAGTTCCAGCTATTTCGACGGAATCGTGAAAAAGTAATTCCCGAATATTAATGGGAGTCACCGTGCAACCCACACGGGGGATTCAGCGCGTTAAAGACTCCATTATACAGGAATCTGAAAAAGCAGTGATTCCCATAATTCTTCGAAAGAGCGGTTTTTGCGTGGGACCGAGTAATCCCGTTCGGCCATTGGTAAAGCGTGTGAAACGGCACGATGGTACAGGAAGTAAAATTCATTAATTTCCCGAATGTCTTGTTGCTCCCGTGTCTTCGTCCCCCCCCTCGGTTCCCCATTCAGCCGATTTTCTTGCGTTCTCGATTTATCTTCCGGAGGCGAGAGATGCGCATTAATTTGCCGTTGCGCGATAAACGTAAATATTCTCCGGCTAGCATTTATTAAATCCCGGGCATCGTCGTCGTCGCCGTCGTCGTCGTCGGCGGCGGCGGCGGTGGGAGCAACCCGTATCGTTTCGTTTTCATAAATCAAACCAGTGAATATTCACGGGCAACCGGACACCCGCTTATTTCTGCTCGGTTACAAATAAAAACGGGGACGATCGCTGTCAGGGTACGTACAAGTGCGCAGATAATACATATTTGCGAATCCAATGTACGTTTTCGACTGAACCCAAGATTCAGCGAAGGTGTTTAAAGTTGCAGATGATGTAGGACCTGACATAGGTTGATCACCAAATATAATACGTTTATTTTAATAAAATAGCAGCTATGTATAAAAGATGTTATACAGGCAGTCCCATAAGTATTCGTACCCTCATTGCTTATAAGAAATCAAGGGACGCATGTAAGATTTTGCAATAAACTTTTTATTATGAATGATCACATGTATAAAGTTTAGTTATACCAAATTATATCAAAATTGATTAGCTAATAACAAAAATATATTGATTTTACTCCTCGTAGAACGTAATAACAGTCCACAAAAGTATTCGTACCAGTGTAGATTTTGTCAAAAAATCGCAAATTAGAGTAGCTTTTTTACTTTATATTAATTTTTTAGTATTTAGTGGGTCCACCTTTATGCCTCGATTTGGCATACTTGCTATCAGTTTTAATGTGATATTTGGTTCAACACTATTCCAAACTTCCAAAATTTTGTTTTTTAGCATTTGTTTATTGAAAATTTCATGCTCGCGTAATCTTTTATTTATTTCCGCCCATGAATTTTCTATAGGATTTGTATCTGGACTGTAAGGAGGTGTACGTACAAAATGAGGAACGTGGTAAAGTATTCACTCACGAACAATCTGAGCAGTATGCTTCGAATCGTTGTCCTATTGAAAATAGCAGTCATCTTCCAGACCAAGCTTGATCGCACTCGAGTGCAGATTTTCTTCGAGTATATTTTTATATATTATTTTATCCAAAATTCCATCGATAAAGACAAGTTTGCCCACTCCGGATGTCGCCTTACAGTCCCACACCATCGCGGAGCCTCCGCCGTGCTTTACAATTGGTTGCACATTTTTTTATTCTAGTTCTGTAGTAGGCGGTCTCCAAACTTTTCCTCTTATCCAAAAATATTAAATAAGATAATAAAAGATTATTGCAAAATTTTACATGCATCCGTTGATTTCAACAGGTTTCTCTTATAAGCAATGAGGGTACGAATACTTATGGGACTGACTGTATGTGGTCGACGGTTGACGAAATTCTGATTTGAGTTTCGTTGCTCCGCTAAAATGTGAAGGTGAAAAACCCCTCTACAATGATTTTACAAAAATAGAGGGCACTGTAACGAGCAAATTGACAAACTTATCAAGTGGTCCGATGGGGTGTGGTTCGGGAGCCTAACGCCAAGAAGCCGCGACGTCGTTGACCATGATGTCCGCTGTATCCCTTGGAAATTGCGGAAAAAAAACTGCCGAGCCCCCTTGGTACCCTATACGGGTTTAGGTCACGTCGATTGCCATTAAGGACGGTACGGCCACGCTAGCCTTCCTAGGCATGTCATCTGGTACTATTCAACCGTACCAGTGTTTTAAAATAATAAAGTCGTTAGATAAACATTAAAAACCGATTCCCAAAAATGGCAACAACTAAATTGACCGTAGCCTAACCTAAGACGGAAAGACAGGCCGGTACGATCGTATCACGCGTCTTAATACTTTGCCGTTCGCACGTCTTGTAAAAATTTCTTCGCTTGACGCCGGCAACACTGATTCAGATTACTTTGCTTGCCACCTTTATCGCGAAAGGGAAAATATCTTATCGGGAAAATAGAAATTGTCAAGTTTCACTAATCCCATCGTTAGTTCTCACGAGTTTTCAATCTTGTCCCCCTATTTTCATTAAATTTCGAAGATATACACATGAAAATCAATGTAAAATTTGTTTGTCTTATTTGCTCGCGACACCACCGCCGTGTCGCCGGCAGTTGGGCGATACTTTGTGCACGACACCACTGTGGTATCGCCGGACGGCATAGTGTTAACAATCGCGTTCCCAGCGAAAGTCCGACGGGGTTCCGCGCGCGCGCGCGTGCGTGAATGCGCCGCGATATCGTCGGGATAGTTTCGAAAATGTTTTCAGGCCCGGCCTTAGCCCGCGGGAAAAGACGGTCGACGGGAAGAACCCGAAAAAAAACGGCGACCGGTATCGTCGACCGGGAGGGAACTTTCGGGAAACTGTCCGGGGCAACGCGCGGACGTCGGCGAAAGCAAACCCGGGCCGGGGTTTTCGCGCTGGAAAAATTACGGGCGGGGATGAACCGAGCAAATGAACCGGCGCTTTTTACGGCCCTCCTTTCTTGCTTGACCGACTTCGAGGCTCTTCGGTAGCATACATATATCAGAACGTCTCGAAGAAAGACCTCGATAACGAAGACCTCGGGGTTCGGGAACAATTCGCGCGGCACTCTTTTCCCCTCCTCCGATTGTGCTGTGTCACGCCCGCAAACGGCTGAATAATTCGACAGGAGAAAAGACTGCCTCTCTCTCTGCTGCGTCAATGGCAATTCATTGCTAATTATTATCTTCGGATTCGTACCCTGCTTTCTTCGTCTGTAATGGAACTGTGTTTCATAGGTCGTATCATTTTATATCTATCGAATGAATTGTGTTGCATTTTTCATTCTATTTTTTTGTTTATTTCTAGATAAGTAAATTGAGCACGTCTTGGTCGATCAATATAAAATTAATTTATGATGGCCTGTAAGCAAAAGCAAAGTGATTCGACAAGGGTCGAGATTAAAGTCGATATTGTGTTGTTTTCACTGTAAAAAACCAAGACAAAATCAAAACGAGATATTAAAGGCAGTTGTAATACGAGATCGAGACTCTCTAAAGCAACAGTAGAAGCAACAAACTCTTGGTATTGTTTTGTTTAGAATTTCTCAATGTGATTAAAATACTGTTGAATACAGTGCAGCACTTATCTTCATGAATTAAGAATAAAAATAATAATTAAGAACATGGTTTTATTTGCTAGAGTGTGGTATATTAAACGATGAGGCGTTTAAAAGTAAGAAAACAATTATTACTCAATAAGTTCATTTCTATTTTTGTCTTTTATTTTATATCTTCTCCAATCTAATTTTTAGAATGCATCTACATAAGAAATAAAACTAATCCGCGATAGTGTGTCAAAAAAAAAACAAAACTCGCACACAGTTAAAAGATTAAAATTATTTAAATTAATCAAATTAACCCTTTTGAACGGAACAGATTTTTTTGACACAAAATAAGTATTAACACAATGTCAAATAAAATTACAGCTTGGTTTGGAAGGGCGTTTCGTTCATAACGATTCGTCGTGTCCCTTTCACGAATTTAGCAAGTAAATAGTCATCAGTTTAAAGCGTTAGTTTAATTTGCAAAAAGGTAACTGTAGGATCTATAAAAGGATTAATTCGATTTAAAACGGTGACTATGATCTACAAAAGGACGAATTCGGAGTGCAAGAAGGTTACCGTGATCTACAAAAGGGTTTAGTTGGAGTGGAAGAAGATGGATATGATCCCCTGGAGGATTAATTTAGAGTTCAAAGCCTCGACAACGCAAACTTACGCAAAGATAGGTTCTTAAATGGCATGTCTTTTTACAGTTCCATCAAATTCATAATAAAACAATCGTTTCCACTTTTTTATTTAATCGCGTCAAGGTTTATATTAAACATGGATCTTTATGTTATACAATAATTAATTAAGTAAATGGTATAGGGACTACCATAGAAACAACCGTTCTTTAACGTTTGTAACTTTAATCTGTCACTACGTAGCAACAATCTCTGCTAATTTGCAGGCAAATAATGTCCTCTACGTTTATGCATTTATTGAAAAAATTGACAAAAGAAATGCAGAACGGCGAAAGCATTGAAAGAATTAAGAACGCTTCTGCATCATTTTCAATTGATTGAAGCTATTAAAAGAGTGGATACATTTTCATTTAACTCTCGTTTCGTACAGTTATTCAACAAAACTTTTATTTTTCCCAATGATCCGCAGTTTACTAATTTGTATTTCACGCCGCGTGACATGTAACGCGGATATTGTGTATTGAATTGCATTTCAATAAATCGTGATGAAGAACTGTTATTTTTAAAAAATGACTGCCATGGCGATATTTTAAATATTAAACTTTTATCGACTACAAAGTTTAAACAAACATTGGTGTTAAGTTAATTGTGTGGAAGCCTATAATACTTAAACTGGACATGCGTATTATTAGATGTGTAGTATGTCTATGCATGATTATAAAATAATTTCTATTTCGCTGGTTTTCCGTATAAATCGTTAAATCGGATAGCAACTTTGCTCTAGCCGGGTTTGGATTACTCCTAAATGCAAATATCTTAATGTATGCTAGAACTAGCAGATGCTATAGCGAACAAAGTTCCGGAACGAATTAATTCGCCGTAGTGTAGCCGGCTGCAGCCTTTATAAGTAGCACTTACAAAGTATTAAAAGAAGCACTTAAATCGCTCAACGAAAAGAGAGCGCCGTCTAAATTGTAAACAGAGTTTGAATGAAACTGTTAACATTTCCAATCCGTTTTGATGTAGCAATTTTTTACTTTGAATCTTTTTGCCCTAAGAAAACAGTTGCAAATCGGCCTGGAACTCTTATTCCGCATATATATGTATATAAACGGATTTTTTATACCTTTTCCAAGATGAGAAAAACGGAAAGTAAACATTGCCTCCTTATTTTTCTATCAATAAGCGCAAAATGAAATATGCGCTTAAAAGCCACGATTCGCTTCTATATTTATCCTGTTTCGAGTTCCTTACGTCAATTAATTAATATAATAAAAATATCGTAGACAATAATATAAAATAATATTTTAAGCAATGCTAAATGAATTGAAAAATAGTATACGCTTTTATATTTTACCTTGAAATATCTGTTAAGAATTTATATCAACCACCTACAAAATAACTGTTAAAATTGAACTTTTACAACAGAATTAACGTGTTACCGTAAACGTTAACTTCATCTTTCCAGTGCCGCTTAAAATTGTTGCAGAAAGAAATTACAACAATTACGTAAAACCAGATAATAAGAAAATTCAAAAATTAAAATTTTTATCTATTAAAAATATTAAGGGAAGAACATTCGGAAATCGAAAGTTTATTAAACGATTTATGAGAGATAATTTATAAGCGTTTACGGTTAAATTACAGTGAAATCACAGTTAAATTCAAGTCCTGATTGCGAATAATTCTTGAAATTTAATGGACGCCGTTCGCAGAAGCGGCGCGCGGCCGGATCTCCGCTTCTTTATGAACCTGTTGTTTGCCTGCGAGGACAGTTCAAACATATCGTACGCGACTCCGGGAATCAGAGGTTCTAAATATTGCATAACAGTCTAGTCAGCGTGGGAGTACGATGAACGAAGCACAAATACCCGTTTTGACGGTGGAAGGAGAGAACGGGAATCACGGTGACAGAGTTTCCGTTTACTGATACAACATTTAGGTAATAGCAGTTTCGATCGTTCCGTTGCAAAGACTCTACTCCGGAGAGGGCGTATGGCAATGCCAAGATAAAGCGAAAATGTAGTATGAAAGCGGTCACTCAATTCGTCGTCGAATTACACGGTGTTCAAACCTCCCCCTACTGCCTCTGCAATTATTGACTTTCGATCGAAACTTCAGCGAATTCGGCTGTACGAAATTGCCGACCGGGCCCCGCGGAACAGAAATTGATAGTACGCGCGTGTAAACTAGACGTGTAACGTTTCATCATTGGGTAATTAGAGGGGTCGTCGAAGTACGTGACAAATGTCTATTTTCTGTTCTTTTTTTTCGGAGCCAAATCATTGCTCCAGGCTTTCGGATGACATCGTTTATCGGATCCGTGAAACACATACGCTTCTCTCGGTCGTTGGATCACATTTCCGACACCTGAAAGAAAATCCTTTCGAGAATTGAAACGTACCCGGTGTCCCAGTTTTTCCGGAAAATTTAACCAGGATGGTCTACGAGTAAAGATAAGGGGAAAATGTTATCGAACATCGTCTTCTAAATGCTCTGTTAGAAAGTTATAATAAAATTGTGAAATGATTGTAGACTGGTGTGTCTCGTCGAGGTATTAATCGATGGATATAATATATTTTCTTATTTTTGCTATTTTATAGCTATTTTATAACTATTGTATAACTAACTATTGCGTAACAGAGCTTTATAAGTACAAAAATGGATATGACAGACGAATATATTCACAATAAAAACTTGTTTTTAATAATAACCAGTTTTCAATAATTATAGTAGATTAAAAGCGATACATTGAAACTTCAACATTCTTTTAAACTTACTACTGCTTTAAATCACGCCTATACCAATATACATGAAAATATGTAGAAACTAATATTGACTGTGCTATCAAACGTATAAATTTGCAGAGAAAATTAGAAAGGAAATTGTGAAAATTACATGGAAAAATGATAGAAGACTATCGAAGTAGAGGGCAAATGGGCATGTGCAGCGTGAGAAAGCTGCTACAGCTGAGAACGTGTGATTCTACGTGAAAAATTAAGTTGAAAATATAAAATCGAATTTTTCCTCTCGGGGCTGCGTTTTTCAAACAAAAAAATTCAGTTCCTTTTTGTTTTAATACGCTAGGTACACGCGGATAGCTCTTAACCGAATGGTAACAGTACAATCGGCAGAAAGTTATTCTATTTGCATACAGAAATAAGTAAAAAATGTAACCCGCAATTTTTCCACTCAAAACGCTCGTTCTCTAGTAAAACCCGATTTGTAAATTTTTCAACTGTGTTTTTTACATATCCACGTTTCGGCGAAATTCCGATATACAGTCTACTGAAACACGATCAGTTTGAAAATATTTTTAACTTATTTTTTTTTACGCGAAATGATTTCGTTTGATATTGAACCACACTTTTCAATGCTCGCGTTTCATCGTGTCTATGTTTAAATACGCGCGAAACGTTTAATAGCGTTTGATATTCGCGGAGGATTAAAAAGTGTTACTTCCTAAAAAAAAAATGATTCAATTATTTAATAGACCGTCTAATTGCTGTGAACATTTTATTTATAAATGTAGAAAATTAGTGAATTTCCCGGGATATACGTGTACTTCGTCGGTTGTCATTAGAATTTAAAATAGTCAATGTTTAAACTGAATATGATATTTTTCAATCTAAATGTGTAATTCCACGCGAGGATATTTTCAGAATCAACTGCAAGAAATTTTATCTCTACTGCTTGGCAAAAAAGTCTGCTTTTTCCCTTCAAAAATAATTCGAAATATCATAAATTATATCTATATATAATAATAAATTATATCTACATATATTTATATATGTTATGATTATAAGTTATAATCAATAGATAGGAATAAATAATTTATTGTATTCATTTAATTCCTATGAATATAATAAATTTATGAAGTATACATACAATTTAAAAATAAAAATACAGTAACTTGCTGCAACTAATTTTTTAATTTAATTCCGTTAGTGGGTTCATGTTCAATCGTGAATTCGTTGATATCTTATGTCTAAAGTCGATATTTGCTGATTTCGAGACGCATTAATTTTAGATGTCCGCTAAAATTCGAACCACGTTGAGTAAACAAAATCTTTTGTGGGATCGATGCATTAGGCCTGCAGCTGTTTAAACCTGTTTATAATGTTGCGTCCACACAACATAGCTACCAACCTGGCTATCTTCTCGTTAATATATGTTGCACCTTGCAGCGGTGTGAACTCTGCTTTGCATTTCCTCCCCGTGTACTTCCTATAGTAACGAGTTTTCCGAACAATTACAGAGAAAATCTGTATGCAAAGCAGTTAGTCGCGTATCAGTGTTAAGCGATACTGAAGTAGCGTAATATCCATGATACATGCGGGCGACGCAAACAACAACAACGCCGTCGTTTTATTAACCTTTTCTGTAGTATACCGTGCAGTTTCTTGTACGGAACGGTAAGGCAAAGTAATCTTCTTACTAATTACATCGACTTAAACCCTTGCCGCGCTATTATCTTCGCAGTTATAATAATTGGAGACTGTCTATTGCAATAATTTCAAAATAATCTTTATTATGTAACTACATTCGACTGAAATTTTATTTAAGAAGAATTTTGTTCCGACTTAAAAGAACGGAACAACTTTAATACTCGACAGATTAACACGGGCTTAAATGTTAATGAATGTTTTACGAAATTCTTGGTGATTATTGTTCAGCAATTGTTATTTATATTTCGACCTTTTTCGCTGCTTGCAGGATCAACTTGGTGGCACCGCGTGCGAGGACAGAGGAGAAGGGAACAATTCGTGCAATAAGAATACTGTGAGTACAACAATGGTTATTACATAAGTAATTCCATTTGATTTAACGTAGGAAGCATAAAATACAAAGTTGCGCTTAACTACTCCATCGACAGATTTATGAATTTCGTCAAATTTTAAATTTTGATGTTAAATTTATGAATTTTTATTGGAAAGTGTTACATATTGTTAAATGAAAATGATTTATAGAGAATGAAAAACGCAGTCAAGCTTCTGTAAAGACAGCTGCAAAATCTTTAAATATTTACCCCGAAACGCGGTTGACCGCGTTCAAGATTAACCCATTAAACATGCAATTTGTTAAATCAATTATGTTGTTTACGTTAGCTCTGATTTAACGTAATTATTTATCGCGATGTTGTCGCATCAATTTCGAACAATCAAACAGATTGTTTTTGCTGCCATGATTTCGATAGCCAATCATGAATAAAACACTTCGATAAGTTAATCGAAACATATGAACCAGTAATCGTGAAAGGATTACCATGATTTAATTAATTGCAATTATATTTGAACGATAATTTCGAAAGCAAAAGTTCGTGGGAATTTCGACCGAATTGCAAAAGTAAGATTTAAACATTCTTTCAAATCTCCGAAGAAAGATACAAGAATAGAACAAAGTGAACAACTAACATTAGTAAATCCGGATCAGAATGTTTGCTAATTAACAGTTTAAGTATTTCGTTCAATCTACTGGGATTAATAAAATTAGCAAGATGAAGTTGATTAGCGTAGAAATTAATATCCAGGTCCAAATAAATAATTCTGTCGCCCGCATGTGGCTGTCACGATGATTAAAATATTAAATATACAGTCGTTAATCAAAAGCAAATTAAACGCGACGGCAAATAAATAATTAAATAATTAAAAACTAAATGAATTCGACGAATAATTTTAATAAACACGATTCGAGTTTCAACGCGTCCCAGTTGCCAGTAGCCATGTTTACGAGAAACGAAAAATTATGTCAATTAGCACGGGGAAGCGTGTTTAAATGTCAAGTGAACTCTTCAGAGTTTGATCTATTCTGATTATTCTAAAATGTGTTCTCGTAGCTACGGGGGATCGACCGAAAAAATCACCGAAAACAACGTTGAAAACTGTTTCGCCGGTATATATTCGTTGTGGTGCCGGCGGTGGCAGAACTTCGCTCGTTAATTTTCTGTTCTGCGAAGTAATTGTATTTTTTTCCCCTATTTCCTCCTTTTAGAGCACGCATTAAAGGTGCCTCGCGTATTTATCGTTACCGCCGTCTCGTTTTTATTTATTGCATTTTCCGCGGAGAAACACGAGGCGAGCATAGTTCATAAATAAACCGGTCCACCGAGTGGCGCATGTTATAAAGATGTTTGGTTAGATTTAATGGGTTGCCTCTCCGACAAAGGAGCCGCGCGCGCTCAGTTTCCTTTAATATCGACCTTAAACACGGCTCTCGGCCACGCGAAAGCCTGACTTGCCCCGAAAATACTGTGGCCTGGGTATAGTCCCCGGCATATAGACGGGAACCGTGAAAACTGATTTTTCTGCAAATATAACGTGGCCGATGCATGGCGTGTATACATCGCGGAAAACTGTATGTACACGCGCTTAGTTATTTATCGCCGGGACTACCGACGAATTCGATACAGCATCGCGCGTGGTTCTTTAGTGCTGCTATAACGGCCGGTAAACAGCGCCCGAGAACTTATTTTCAAACATCGACTATAGACAGTATGAAAAAGGAATTCCGTTCGTAAACGTGTTGTTCGGGAACATTTTTCACTGGTGCACACTCAGTGTTAGAAAAAACTTGCCAATATCGAGTCGCTAAATGCACTGTGCGTACGGAGAAAAATCATGCTCTCCTTCGGTATATCTATAATATACGAGCGTGGAAGTGAACTGCGGATTTTACGCATTTATAGAAGAATTTAAAGATGTTGCGACATTATTTCCGTCTTGTTCAAATTATTAAAAGAGAAAATATGAAATCATGGAGACGATAGACAAAATTAGGAACATTGTTACATTAATTCGGATTTATTAAAGTTATTGAGGGTGGACATATATTTTTATTTCATCTTTGTTTCTTGTTATTGATTTTTCAATGACAGTTTCACTGTATAAGTTACCAAGTTTTATAAGGTACATTTTCCAAATTTTCGTTATGAGCACAGATAAAAGTTTGAAAAGACAGAATTTTAATTCCTTCATCATGCCAATAAGTTGCAATTTTTAGTAAGAATTATACAATCATCACCCTAATCCTTCTAACATCCTAGAACAATTTAGAAAGCTTGATCTAAAAAGATATTCGATTCTAAAAAGTACACGAATACTTTCTACACCGACTGTATAATACCGCATAATTATTAACTGTTTTCGACGATCTGAAAATAAACTGTGTGAAAGAGTTGATGTCATAAACTTATAGGTCATGACGTTCTATAGAACACGGAGAAAATATCTGGGAAATGTGAAAGGGAATCGAACTCTGACCCTTAACATTATATACATATACATATATATTTTATGTTGGTCGTACGCAAAGCATTACTGTAATTTTAATCATTGATATCTCGTATCGTATTAAATACTTAATTCCGTAATGGTGTATTTACGTAAACGCAACAACGAAATCTAGCATTGTTCGAAGACTCAACTAAATTTGTGACCCTAAAGGTAGTCTTGTAGTCCCCTCGTTAGTCTCTTGCACCCTCTTGGAGACTATGCACGACCTAAGTCCCAGCTATAAATCCTACGAAGCTTGAATAGCGCTTTGCCATCCCGACTTCAACTCCCTTGTCTTATTTAGAAACGTATTTTTAGATTAACTACCCCGCGAGCAGACTGCAGTTCTTTAGACAAATTCACGTTCTCATTAATTATTTCAGAGAAAACAATTCGAAATTATTTCGATTAAAAGTTTGCTTATAGTATGAGCAAAGCAAATGTATCATAAATACCTGCCAACCTTGACGTGAGAATTTATAAAAATCTATTATTGCATATAAGTGAAATGAGAATTAGTATATATTTAAATCAGTACTGCTATAGCATATGGTAGAAGGACATGAGTAAAATCAAAATGATATTAAAAATTCACCTGATATTGTCAATCTAATTATATAGAACTACATAAAACTTACTTGGAGCGTAAGACTATGCTATAACATTTGTGAAGCTAAATTCAAAAGCACATAAAAATCAACGAGTTCCTATAAGCGAAATGAAAATCAGTATATAATTCATTAGCCTCGTACTACTACACTTTGGTCTATAAACTCGCTGGTTAGTTTCACTTTTCCAACGCCATCCAACCATAGTGTCGCTGATTTTTACAAAGCTATTCTTCTTCCTTTACCCCGGTTAAAAGTTTAATATTTTTCTGTTCCCGCTATAAATCTTCTATTTTCGAAAAAAAATGGGGCACCGGAGTCGTGAAAATCCTATCGAAAAAAATCCGTGGACACCGCGGAACGCGGAACGCGGACCGGGGACAGTTCATGCCATGGAATTATTACGAGGCATTTGGATTCGTTACGTGGCCCGTCCAACTTTGACATCAAGCGTAACGATGCATCACGCTAGAACAACATAAATCGGCTAATCTCGACGTTGACTCGATTCTGGGTTACGACGAACCCGTAGAAACACAAGCCCGGGCCGCGCGGTGTAGAAAATCACACATGTACATATTTATTCTTGCGTGTTTGCCGGTAAAGCCCGCGAGTGCTTGCTGGTTCTCCGCGATACGTCGCGACGAAAAATCGTGTTCACAAATCCATGGTGATATTTTCCACCTGGACGTAACAAAATAACAAATATCGGTGTAGCGGACCGTGGTGCACGGGAATATATACCTGCGGAATTATCCGTGCACGGTTTGCTCGAAGTTTTCAACGTATCCAGCGTTTCTGGACCTGTCATCGACAGCCACGCATTAACTTATTTGTCAGGTTTAAGCACCGCGGGGAGATACCCGGAGCATGTATTTTGCAAACGATATTTCAAGACTGTGATTTTCGATAGGAAAAGATACCCGTGTGTGAAAGGTATCGTTTATGTAACTTCTGCGTGTATTTTTACGATATTCTTCGATGCGAAACATTTTGTTCCGCTCGGTCTTTGCATTATAAGTGAGAAATATAATGTTTCATCAAAGATGCATTATTTTGTATATTAACTTGCAGAACAGTATGCATTTGTATTCGTATTAAAAATAAGTGTATGCTTTTAATCATGTACGGGAAGTATGCACTTTTTCTTGTTTTATTACGCTATGAAATCTGATGCTAGGTTATTACTAACATGCATATTGCTATGTACACTAACAATACAGAGGATACATTGACATAATCTTGTCTTAAGAATTACGTAATATACAATAGACAATTTTGTATATTATATTATTGTATATATATATTGTATATTATTTATACAATAATATACAATACGGTATTTTTTATATTTATAACTAGAACTTAGGGCTATTGTTGAGTTTTTTTGAATTTTATAAAAGTTTGTAAATGCTCCCTTATCGACATTCAAAATAAGTATATTATTTTAATTTTATTCCAATAACTGTGCATTTGTATTTATATTGGAATAAGTATGCTGTTTGATCGTTATTGAACTAAGTATATACTCTTACCCATAATCAAACAAACGTATGCTTCAAAGATTACTCGAATAAATATACAGTTTCATCGACATTCGAACAAGTATGTTCATACAAGTGCACGTTTGAAGAAAAACTTTCGAACGCTTTGTTCAAGAAATGTGGACCTTCCGTTTCCAGCAAAATAGCCAAGCCACGTTTCTTGCCTTACCACGCTAAATTTAAAAGCACTAGTGCTCTTGCGCTGAAAAAGCCAATATTTTAGGAGCTTTTTTCAAAACAACTTCGTCGGACCAGCGTCGTGTAATTCAAGAACGGTGTTTTATACGTAAAATTGTTCTCGGTGCCCGACAGTGTAGCGACCGGCCGCAGTTGTACGAAACCAAAAAGTCAAAAAAGATTCTTAATTTGCATGAGTGTAGCTAGTGTCTGTACCGGAATAAAAAGTAGTTAGTCCGGCGCGAGGAAAATAACAGCATCTTAAGTAAAAACTTGCTACTTCGGTGACAAAAAGAAAAGAATAGAAATAAGTTTGTTTCTGTAAATTTTGTGAATGTTAAACTCGGTTTTCATGGAAACGATGAAGGGACATTTGCTGAACGTATCTGCCTACAAAGTTGCAAGCGACGCAGAGATTGGTTGTTGAGATATCACGACAAGGATCTTGGCACAAGGAAATTCAGTGTTTCCTCTGACGGATATTCCGCATTCCCCTGCTCAGCTTCAAGTATTAAAGCGAGCTAAAAGTATGTTAATGATATTTAGAGGTCAGCGTAATTAGATTTTCGTGTAATGGAGTCACTTATTGGAGATCTCCGTTTCGCTTTTTTATTTTCTTGTACACGGAGAAAATGGCCAATTATTACGCCTTCGACTTGCTATTAACTTCATATTTATCAAATAAGACGCAACGAATTTCTTTATTCAAAAATGAATGAAATAAAGGAGTAAAATCGATAATAACTTCTCTTATTAAAAAATAAACGATATAAAAGAATGAGAGAATTTAATGTTTTTGTCGATAAATATAAAGTCAATACATATTCGTTCAGTAATTTTTTGCACCGTTATTCACAAAATGTCGGCATTTTTTGAAATTATCTATATAAAAGCAACGTAACTTGTTAAAAATCATATACTTGTCAGTGATGTTTATAATTATATTAGTAAAGATTAATAATGGTAAAAATTAGAATTTAATATATTTAGAATTAAAAGAACAAGAATCAATTATTTACTGTAATGTACAATTGACGAATTTTTGTCATGCAAATCAAAGGCATGCCAACTGGTTTCGCTGTCTTAGATACCGCGTTTCTAAAGACGACAGATTCATTGCCGAACACCTACGAGCCAAGAATCTCGCTGAGCAGAGAGAAGCACAAGGGAAGAAATTGAATGATCCTTGAAGAGTCGTTCGGTACGGGCTTGCGCATTATTCTTTTGCATTTAATTTGCGACTAATCAGTCGCATGAACGGCATGCGCCAATTTGTAGACGGATTATGCGGGTTCCGGGGACGTTGTAGAAGGAAAGAGCGTGGATCGTAGTTGGCGGTAACAGGTCAAGTATCGGGCTTTATGAAATTAATGAAAGGTTTTCATGTGTGAGCGAACCCCGGTACCTACGGGCGAAGAAAGTCAAAGGCCCGCCGTTCGTATTTTCAGTCTCGCGTGTCCCCCTTTTTTTTCCCTCGCTTAGCAGCTTAAATTCCCCGGGCTGGCGAACAAGAACAATCCTTTCCCTTATTTTCTACAAGTGCTTTCCGTAAACTCATTAACTGGAAAAATTTTCCTGCTAAGAAGCATCCTAGCGCTGCGTCTAGTTCGCTCTCCTGTTACGGCGACGATCGTTCGTCGATATGTAGTATCGGCTCGACAAAAATTCTTCCGTTACGCAATCTTCCATCCATCTTTTACCTATTGCTGTACGTTGATTAATTTGACTAGCGTGAAGATTTCTAGCAATAATCTGGCAAGTGTAAATGTCAATTTCAATCTTTTAAGTCAAAATCACGGCCTATTCACAAATCCTGGGAAAATATTTCAAATGGAATTTATAACTATTTCAATTAATTTGAAATAATTAAGTTAAGAAATATTTGAATTAATGTGGAATAATTAAATTAAGAAATATTTGAATTAATGTGGAATAATTAAATTAAGAAATATTTGAATTGTTTTGTTATTTTCAATGCTGTTATTTAAAAATACAAATAATATAAGCCCATTTAAAATAATGATAGTTTCATATAATGAAATAATTAATTTGAAATGTGGCAAAAAAAGTATCATTGAAATAATATGCACGAGAAAGATGTTACTTTTATATCTATTTGTTTTAACAAGATTTTATTTGAATATTGAATATTGTCGCAAAAGGAAATAATCCAATGGTACAGAAGACGAAACAGGGTTGTTATTCTTCAGAAAAGTGGGTCTCATTAGCGGCTAATCATTTAACATAATCAGATCGGTCGTTTTATCTTGCAGAAATGACAGCGAGCATGTTGGAACAAACGATAATTATTTCAGATAATTGTCTCAAATAATTATAAAATAACATATTATTTGAAACAATATTTTAAATAACGTTATTTCAAAAGATCATACGCATAAAAATACTAATGAAATAAAATAATATGTTGTCATCAGTATTTAAGCATTTAAGTAAATGTAGACACAGGATAACTATAAATAATTTCTTCTATTAATAATTATCATGAGTGAACAACGATTTCAACAATAGTATTCGTAAATTTTTCCAGCATCTTCGCACTTTTAATTGCACCTCTTCACTTTTATCATAAATGCTTGAAATTGGCAGTTTAATATTTACTTAAATTTTCGCACTCGAGTGACGCCTGTGAGGCGCCAATGAAAATTGTTATATTATTTGCAAAATAATTTTAACATTATTAAAGACCTTTCTATGTAAAAGATTGTTAAAATCGTAACAGTTTTATGATTCACTTGCTAGACTTAATTTCATATTCATAAATTGTACTAAATTATATAAAAAGGGAATACAGCTGGTCAAAATAGCTATTTTGGATCTAGTCTTAAAATGGCTTCGAGTGCAAAGGGTTAATAACCGTTTCTTAACCTCTTGCACTATAATAACGAGTCAGACTCGTGACAAATGTTCCATGCAAGATCTACTAAATATGAATATTATTAATTTCTTTTAAATCGAAATAAAATTGAATTCTTCTGTTATCAAAGTCTAGAAACGGAAGTAAATAAAGCCAATGGAAGAAACATAAGTGATCTGGTCCTATTTAGGACAGTATTAAGGACAAATATGTGCTAATCAATGCAGCGTGAAAGGAGTTATAGTGTAAGGGATTAATAATCCTCGCAGTCCAAGATTTAATATCGTCGCATCGCGGTGTAAATTCTCGTTAAAACTATTCAGTGTAAACACTTTGATTCGCAATTCCATAAATAAATTGCAAACATTTCACTCTCACTTTACTCATATATTCTCAAACTATGACGCTGTCACTTCAGCGCTTAAATATTGAACATAACACTTTGACATTCCATTCGTGTGTTCGGTTTTCACGCACTCCGGTTTCTACGTCTGAATTAAAAATGATAAATTCACATTCCTCGTTGCACATCGCTGCAGTTCCTGACATCTTGTATGCAACGATGCTGCGATCCAAACATCTCGCCAACAATTCGTCACGTGGTAAATCTTCGTGAGCGAGTTTAAATTTTCATCGAAAGTGATCGGTTGCATTAACACGGCTTGCTAAATTCGATAAACTCTATAATTTCTCCGATACTAACCCTTTGCACTCAACTGGCGACTCTGAGGTATCATTAAAATTGTTGTATCACGTTCTAAAATTATTTTTACAGATGTCATCGAAGCTTAAATTTAAAAAGTTGTTAAAAATTAATAGACTGATAGAACACACTTGAAATGCTATGAGTCAGTTTTAGATTTGTAGGTGAAATGTCTTCGAGTGCAAAGGGTTAACACTTTTACTGTCATCCCAACAATTTCAAAAAGTTCGTTGATTGAAAGAACTTTGTTCAATTAAATTAAAATTCCAAAGTCAAGTCTTTTTACTGAACTTACTTTTTCAGTATCCTTATCGTTTTATGATCTTAATGAAATTAAGAAATTGTAATAGATTAGCGCGAAAATTAATTTTCAAATTCGAGTAAATAATTCCATTGCGATAATTTATTTCTTTGAATGTCTTTTAATTATTTCTTATAGTACATATTTTTATTATCACGAAACATTCCTAGCCCTTTGCAGGCAGTAGACATTTTAACTTGAAATCCAAATAGTTCGTCTGACCTATAGTATTTCCACTTTATACTATTGCATATCATACTGACGCAACGATAACGCTTATAACAGTTTCTGAAATATAAACAAATTTGTTAAGGTTAAAATAATTTAGATATGTAGCAATTTTCCGATGGCACCAGTCGAGTACGAAGGGTTAACTTTCTCAGAAAAATCACCCTAAAATTCTATGCTACATTACCATCGCTATCCTATAGCACGTTCACCAATTAGAAAAAAAGTTTCTCATCTTCAGCATTCCGATGTCCCAGTCGAGTGCACACGTGCCAAGGCGTCTACATTCACTGAAACGTGTGTACGAAGAACAATGGGCGAAAGAGCATAGGCGAACGTCGCAGGATATCGATTGGTTCCATTCAAAAAGTTGCCCGAGACGTTCGCCGGTGGGTTCGGTAGGTAATAACGGGCGCGGTAGAATCACGGGGCTGACATTCATGGCGATCGGTCATTCATTATCACGGTGGTTCTTGGACGCGAGGGAAACGCCCGTAGCGCCGAGGCTGCCGTAGCTGAATAATACGCGGCCCCGCGACGCATAATTACCTTTCTCAGATTGGTAGCGATCGCGCAGCAACACAGTACTTCCAGGTGTAATACCGTAGGACGTAATTTCAATGGGGAAGCGAGAAAGCGGCCGGATAGGAACGTCTACGGACTCGTCGGCAGCCCATAATGGGAATAGAGGCGCGGGTGGTGGCGGAACGGGCGCGAGAGGGCGGCCGTAGCGGAGAGCGGCAAAGGGCGCTAGGGATCCGAGAAGGAGGACGAAATAAATTAAATCGGCACGATTCAAAGAACGCGGCTGCTGATCGAACGGCACGCCACCCGCGCGCCGTGAGGATTAATTAATTAAAACCGATATTGCGACCGCGCCGCCGCCCCGTTGTTCATGGCTGCGACGCTTCCATAAACTCTCTTCGCTCGATCGGCGAAACTCCTTTCCTTGATGGCGTGTCGACGCCACTGTTTGCACCCGAATGATTTTTACCTTTTGCCGCGCGGCAGGCGTCGCGCAACGATCGATTCCCGCTGCAACTTTTCACGCCGGTTTTCGAATTTCTTCGTTTTCCTCGATGCGTTCTCGCGCTTTTTTCTCTCTCTCTCTCTCTCTCTCTCTTCTTTTTACTCTGTTTCACGCGCCGCGAAAATATTTGGATGCTAGGCTGGATATCCCAATATCTGTACCTCCGAGCCAATTTTTGTTTCGCCGACACCATTATCAAACGCTCCAATTTTGATTTAATGCGCTAAGAATACAATGGTCGAAATAACGATAGGTTCGTCTGATTTTTGTAATTCGACTGCGTATTTTACGTAACATTTTTGATTTTCGTTATTAGTGGATAATTTGTTACTTTGCATTCTGGGGGTGACATAATTATTTGAACAATATAAGTTTCGATTTAACGCGCTAAAAATACTGTGGTAGAAGTAATGATAGTTAGGTAAAATTTCTGGTTTTCGTTGTTAGTAGGTAATTTGTTTACAATGTATTCTAGGGGTGACATAATTATTTCGATAATGTATGTTTTCTTAATATGGTTCTTATATTAATATTATGAAAATTTGGAAATTTTTGTACTTGTATTTAAAATATTATTGTAAATGCAATGAGATACATTTCTGATAGAAATCAGATAAAGCGATGATTTTTTTTGATAATTCGTCAAATTTTTATCAAAATCCTGAAATGACGTAAAGGGCGCGCTATTTTTATGTCCGATTGAAAAATGCTAAACATATTTTCCTCCAACAACTATTTCATACATTATAATTTTAACACTAGAGCTACCAATCTCTAAATACCACTAATGCATATTGTTTTGCAAAATTATATTTATTTGAAGTTCGTATAATTTTCTATTACATGCTATTTCTGTAATATACGCTAATAGTGTAGCATAGTAGTATTTTAAAAATATATCAATCTTACATAACAATCTTATAACCAATTTTCGATTATTAAGATATTGTCTTCGCAAGGATTAGTTATTCGGTCTTTTTCATTTTTAATAATCTCTTAGCAGTTATATTCATCGCGTATCTTTTTCTTGAATGCGTATATAACGATGACAAGAAAAATTAATTTTATTCTGATTTAAAAGAACGAACCAGCATTTATAATTATGGAGATATTACTAGTAATCGCGACTAGTAATTGTGAAAATGCAACAATTATTTCGAGAAGATTAAACGCATTTAAAGTTGCTGTTAAATATTGTATGTTCCATTTCTAAACATCTACATTGTGATAATTTTACGCATGGATTCTCGAAGATTTGCAAATCTCGGAATAATGAGGAATGGCGGATGTTAACACTTTGACGGCCGCTGTCACGTATGCGTGACCTCTCTCAGTCTGCGGTTATCGGATGCTGTCACGCAAACGTGACTTCGATGTTCTTCACTTCACGACAGGAAACGTAAATCGCGTACCATTCGCACATCCGTGTATAACAACCAAGAACTGTACTTAATAATAAATCTGTACAAATAATTAAACGAAAAGTGCAGTGGAAACAACGATGCTATTATTAATTTCTAAATAACCTCCAACAGTAATTTCTTTAAACTCTGCATGCGCGAGATTAGAGAAAATATTAACAATGGGTATTCCTTTTTAAAATCACATTTATAATCGCCACGGCGTCGAGATAATCGTGGAATAAACTTCGACTGTACAATAAATATTGATTCAGACGTGCGAATATATGGGCAAACGGGTAGTAGCGAATTTAAACGCGCGGCGTCATTTATTTATACTACAAAGTGACTGCTTATTGAAATGAAAAGAGGGAATCTGCATAACGAAATAACTAGAGAATTTTAAATAAAATTTGCTCTGTACTGATGTGAATAAATGGAGCTAACAGACTTGAATACATAGAATAACTTGTTAATAATACAAGAGAGTCTCTGCAGGGAATTAGGGCAGAACTGCACGTACGAATCTACATGGTAAAATAACTAGAAAATTGAGGAATAAAATATGTTCGTAGTCGTGCGAACAAATGGAGTTAACGAACTTAAATGCATAGAATAACTTGCAAATAATGCCGAGAGTCCTCCGCGCGAGACCGAGGGCAAAATTACAGGTGCGAGTCCGCGTAGCGAAATAACTAGAAAATTGATAATCAAATTTGTCCGTGGCTCCCTTTACGCCGAAAAGAATCGAGTTTGAATATCAACCGGAGACGCATTGTATATGTATTATTCGCTAGAGTCTCGCAAAAGGGTTCACGCACATTTCCGTCGTTTCTATTTATCGTAAGCGCGCGGACATGTGCGCAACAAATTTTCGATATCGATTTATACGGGAACGAAGCTTTGTGGGAAATATTTCATTCCGCTTTTTCGATTTATATTTTGCATTTAAATATTCGGGCTTCGCCATGAACTCGGGGACACTTTGCATAGAAAGTTTCGCGGTATGCATAACAGGGTCAGGGATTATGCTATAAAATTTTTCATTTTTCTACTTTTCGTCTTACGCCTGCGTGTAGAATAATTCTACCCGATATTGTGCCGCGCCAATTCGTGTACAGAAATTTCATTTAATTTATCGGCGCGTGCTCCTTGGAGAATGCGTCGCGTATAGATCGAATAATTGGCTGCGTGACAATTGTAATTAACTTAACGGCGAGACGAATCCGTGGTGTCGCGGTGTTCATTCGTTATCCGCGTACACTATGAACAGGTGCGATGCTCGAAAAACGAAAGGGCCGTAATTATTTGAAAATCGTTCGACGAACCGCTGGCTGCTCCGAGGAACGGATAAATGACCGTGTATCCGATTAGAAGCTGTAACGTGATTGCAAAATTAATTGGAGAAATATGGAGAAATTCGGTCGACGTAATTGAAATTGAAATTGCCGTTTGCTTAATAATTTCGTCGAGCAATGAAAAATCGAGTGCACTCGAAAGTGATACGCTTCGCTGTAATATCGCGAAACATACTGCGCGGAGAACCTCTTCACGTTAATCAATGACAGCAAATAATATTCCCGCCCCGTTATTTTCGCATTCTTCGGTGTTTCATTGACGAAAATCTGAATCAACCTTTCGAGTTTCACTTTGATCCGCGCTTATTCGAACGAGTCGCGGATGAATACAATGATACAGAAGATACACGGCTGAGTCAATTGGCGCTCTTTTGATATTTTATACCCGTTACGATATAAAATGAAACATGGCGATTTTATTACGTTGATAGGTATTATATTACGTTGATAGATACACTCCCAAAGAAAAATATAGCACACGCGTGTTATCCTTAATTTCTCGCGTTAAAATTATGGTACAGGAAATGTGTCAGTGATACAGAAACCTTCTACTAATATGTAAACACTATATACATTGGAATTTCTACGAGATATTCTCTTAGGAGGAATGTAAACACACAAACAGACAGAGGCAAAATGATAGCACACTCAAGGTTTATTTTAATTTTCTTCAATATGTCGCGAGATTTAAGGAAGTTAAAGTGGCCTGAGATGATCTGACAGTGACATAAACACAATTCTTATTTTAAGAAAACGAAAAGTAACGATTACAAAAATTGCAAAAGAAATTGGTCGAAGCAGAACAGCTGTATATAACGTATTAAAAGATGTGGATAACTACGGTAAAAGGAAAAGCACTGGAAGGGCAGCAACCCTATCGCACCGTGACACAACAGTAACATACTTCGTGCTGCATCAAATTTTTGTGCCACTGCAAGAGAAATTGCTTCCAAAGCTGGTGTACAAACTAATATTCAAAATGTTCAACTGAGTAATATTATGAACCGGTCAAGAATAAAAGCCAAGCCACGATTAACAAAGAAGCATAAGGAAGCACGCCTTGAATTTGCGAAGAAACATATACACTGGAGGAAAACCTGGGGGAATATAATCTTTACAGATGGAAAACGATTTTGTCCGAATGGTCCAGATAATAGTGCATACAATTATCATGACATTCGGAAAGGACACTTAACAAGAATTAGGCGACAAATGAAAGGAGGTGGAATAATGATTTGAGCAGCATAGGTTACAAAGGAAAAACGGATATTAATTTTATACAAGGAAAAATGAATAGTGCAAGTTATTTAAAATTAATAAAAAACCAAATTGATAAGTATGCACAATGCATTGCTGGTCCAAAATTTGTGTTCCAGCAAGATAATGCTGCCGTACGCACGGCAAAAATTATTCATAAATATTTTTCAAAAGAGATGATTCCTGTTTTGGAATGGCCGGCGTGCCCCCCGGACTTAAATATAATTGAGAATTGTTGGGGATTATTATCAAGAGCTGTCTACGCAGAAGGTAGACAATTTGAAAATTTAAATGACTTAAAAATCAGTATTATTTTTGCATTACACGGTATTATTTAGCATTTGGTTATTTTTATTTTTACGACGCGAATTCGTTGAAGAAAAGTCAATAAAAATTATGTTTATATATTAGTAGAAGGTAATCTTTCCCAATCATTGGCACATTTCCTGTTATATAATTATAACGCGAGAAATTAAAGATAGCACGCGTGTGCTATCTTTTTCTTTGGGAGTGTATATGCCGTCTCTGTCACCTGTATATGACAAGATATTGCTGTTTAATTAATTTTATAGGTATTTGTGGTGTAATGTAAATTTAGTATTGTTGAAAAATCCACGGCACTTGTCTACAGAAGAAACATCTGAAACGGATAATCATGCGTACACACAGTAGAATTGTTGTCTAAATTACCTTAATTGGCATTCGACGTCGAAGTTTCGTATCGTTGAAAACTCGACGGCTTTCGTCCGCAGGAAAAACACCTGAAACGTATAATTATCTGTAATTATTATTTGCCGTGCTCACGACGAAATCTCGCTTTATTCTCAACCACCGTTTGTAATCCGATTTAGCGGGTACAGAGTGAGACGAATTTAAAGCCGTAAATGGGGAAATACGAGGATATAGAAAGCACCCTTATCCCCGTCGTTGCCGGGATTACATCACACGACAACGTTTTACATCATCCGAGAGAACGATTATAAATCCACGCCTTTTCGTCGTTCGTTGTGCCCGTCCCCGGTAAAAAAGCGGCCCTAGTTGAAAAATCGTCGCGTCCCCCTGTTGTCGCGCCATTCCGTTGGCTTTTTGCAGGAAACTTTTCATAAGGAGGGAATTAAATAATCTGCACATGGATTTTAATTTCTCCGTCGAGCAAGCGATACACGGAGAACGTTCTAAAATGGGTAGACAAATTTCGCATTCTTCGATTCGTTTAACACCAAACGTGCAATAAAAATAACTGATTTCTCGTGAAAGATCTCATGAAAGTGATAATATTGCATTTATTTGTGCTTTGTGCAATTTTTATGGATGCTTAAATAAAGAAATTAGTTTGTTATTTTCGACAATAGTAGCTTTGTAATTTTAACAATCCTAAAGTAGAAAATTGTAAAGCGCTCATTTGACTGGCGATACCACGTTTAAGCGTTGATTATGTGATCGCAAGGAAAAAGCATTGCTATCGATACTTTAATTAAATTATTAATTTATTACGCGGAGCAGAATCATGAGACGAATATAATAACACAGAAATACAATTAATTAAGATATCGCGGAAAGAATCTTTTAATGACTGATGGAATAATAACGCAACAGGCGAATAAATGGCATCTGTTGTTAATCATTCGAGGAAATTCACGAAGAAATTCAAAAATCGCCTGAAGAAATCATCTTCGGTCAAAGTGTTATTAGTGAAATTGGTTTTCGAAGTTCGATCAGTATACGTAGGTACGATTGATCATATGCAATTATTATTAACATTATAATGCTATTGTATTTTCTATGTTTCATCGACGTCGTTATACTCTATTAATTGCCACAAAATTGAGCGGAAAATATAAACGACAATGTTTAAATGTATACGTATCTATTTGTACGCTGTTGAATTTCAA
This sequence comes from Augochlora pura, assembly GCF_028453695.1. Classification (NCBI taxonomy): domain Eukaryota; kingdom Metazoa; phylum Arthropoda; class Insecta; order Hymenoptera; family Halictidae; genus Augochlora; species Augochlora pura. The sequence continues at coordinate 17,402,154 of NC_135774.1, read as the reverse complement.
GCGAAACCTTGCGCAGGTGAACATTTTTAATTAAATTATCGAAAATTATTTCACAAACTATGAAAGTACTTAATACACAATTTACAGAATGCCGAGAATATAAACTTTGCCAACTTCAAAACTACGGTTCATTTGTATTCGGGTATTTTTGTTAATTTTTATCATTTTCTATGTATTGAGAGGACTATTTTCTTAATGGGATACTAACTTTTTCTATATTAAATATTATCTAAAGATATGAAGGAGATTCGTGTAATTTAAGATTCCTATACATATAATATTAGTATAGAAATTAGTAAAAAAGTATAGTGAGTAACTTATGTTTTATAAAAAAAATTGCACTTGAAATATTATTTCAAAAATTCAATATCTTCAATTTAATAGTACTGTTTCCGAATATAAATAAAATTATTATAAAAGTCACAAATACCAGGTGATGGCACAATAATTACCACACTTACTCTGCGTATTCTTCTTGCGATCTTTCTATCGTTCTCGACTAAAATTAAATAGATCGTACATTTTTTTACAATCTCGTTCTAAACAAAAGTGTCCCGTTCAAGGCAGTTCTCGTCTAATACCGACACGGTGAATTTCTCGCTACCGTAATCCGCGTTCCGCGCGCCGAATCTCCCCGATATGACCCGGGCAGAGAACGGGTTAGAGTAGTTTTTATCAAAGAAAGAAAGACCCTCTCCCGGGAACAGTTTCAAGTGAAACGTGGATCGGGTCACAGGGAAATAGGCCAGCCGTGAGAAATCCTGCGTTTACGGAGAAGGCTTTATCTTTTGATCGTTCGAACGGGGCGAAGTGTTGGCAGTAATTGCATGAGGACTACTCCGGCACAAGATCACGGTCGCCCGATCAAAAATCGTATCGCTGTCACCTCGATGGAATTGAATTGTCGTAAATATTTATTCGCTACCTTTATTACCGGCGGATCCCCCCGTGCTCCGCGGACCAGGGACCGGGGATCCGAGGTTTTTCATTTTGGCGTAGCGAAGTTGATTGAAATCAGTGTCCCGAAAAGGGAGAAGGGTCGAGCGGAAGTTGGACTTTCCGATATCGATAGATCGATGACACGAAGAAAACGGATATTCGTTTAACTGGCGAGCTTTACGCTGCTGTAAATAAAATTGCAATACACTGCTGCTTGTTGGTTCTCTTCCCTCCCCCCTCTCTTTCTCTCTTCCTCTAGCTGTCTCCCTGTCTTTCTATCTCCCTCTGTCTCTCTTTCTCTATCTATCTCTTTTCTCTATTTTCTCTCACGTTTGCGAGCCGATAGGTTGTAACGAAGGGCCGAGGGGACGGTAATAAAAATGTAATTAAGTTTCCGCGGTTTCGCCGTTTCGACAATGTGTCATGGACGAGGAAATGTATCTCGACGAATAATGATCCGCATTGAGTAGCTGTCGAGTTCGAAGAGAATTATTACGGCTCGCGGAACGGTAATTGTAACGGTAACGAATGGATTTTGTGCCCGCGCGTTTCAGTCTTGAAAGTCAGATACGCTCCGTTCCACGGGCCCCAGTGAAATATACTTTTTTTTTCTCGGTGTTATTTTGTAAATTCGAGCCGAGCTCGTCACGAACGTGATACGTGACAAAACTGTTCATTAATGAAAATGTGAACAACGCGAGGGTAGAAGTCGCGTGCGAAGGTTTTTCTAAATTCTTAACCCCTTAGCTCTGTTGGCAGACTTTTTTAGACTTCTGTGTGTAGGATAGGACACTTGCCACGAATACGCCATGAATAGGACACTTTTGTAATAACTTTGTAATAGTAGCGAAAAATTTATTTGTTTAATTGCGATGACAAGGAAAAGACTATTGAATGTTGTACAATTTTGAACATAATTACCTAAAGTATAGAATTTAATGCATAAATTTAGTACAAGTAAATATTAAAAAATGGGAAATATAAAAATTAATAAAAGCGAAAATGATATTAAATTGTATTTCCTGTGTCGTTAATATAAAATAAAAGAAAAATTGAAATTTATTATAAAGAGCATCAACAGAAGATGTAAAAAATAGTAACATATTTACAATACACAGCTTGCTTTGTAAAAGGAAGTCAGGGTTATCAATGATTGGACGAAGCAGAGTCGAATCGAGTAAAATACTGCGCTTCCTCGATTAATAAATAATTGCACAGAACTTGTTCTTAACCGAAAATGTGCTACCTTAAAAAGCAATACAATTAGACTAATTCGGATCTATTTGCCGTCGAGTCGGAGTGCCATCCTTGAGAATAAATAGGATTAATATCATAAAAGCAGAAAATTACTCAGTTTAATAAAATTAGGTTGGTTCAACGTCATTTCCGAAATTGCATTTGACACGCAAAACTGTATTCCAGAAATGAAACTACTAAAGCGTCAAAGAAGGCTTTGAACCTACTTTCGGTCAGATTTTATGAAACATACCAATCAACGTAAAATTTCAAAGCCAAAGCAGCACAGGACGTCCCCGTTCCCCATATTGATCATGTACTTAAACCCACGAATATTATCGATTCGACTGTTTTCAAAGAAGCTTCTCTACCGAGCAAAAGAAGCAAGCATGGTCCGCGCGGCAGCTGGTCGATGGAAAATGATTAAAAAAGCCAGCCTCGACAACAAGCAACAAGGAAATTCGAGTCGTTCGCGTCCGCTCGAACAGCTCACCGATTTCGATTAATTAGAAATCCTTGGGCCCGTTTCATAACCTCTCGCGGCCCCGATGGAATAACGTCTCGCCGCTGCAACAAGTCAGACGACGGTTTTGCGCCGTTTTTAAAATGCACGGCGTGCGGGAAGCGGGTCGATCAAGCGCGCATTGACGCGCATCAATATGCGAACCAATTGTTACAAGTAAGTAGGTCAGAATCGAAGAGAATCCATTTTTATCGTTGACTCCTCCCTTCATCAAATTCCGGAAGATTAACTTGCTCGCGTCGGACAAAGCAGTCGCTGAAATGTCGGAACGGGGGTACGGGTAGAATATCTGGAACAATAGGAAACGGTGTCGAGATGTATTACTAGTCAAATATCATACAAGTGCTTCTCTGTCCGAGCCGCGCGACACGACGGAAACAAAAACGTCTCTTTCGTGACCGTGTCAGGGGAAACTCGTGTGAAAAATTGTGTCAACCTGCGCGGATGAATTAACAATACCGTGACACGACTTGGACTACTCGCGCGATCGATTTCTCAGGCCCGGAATTCCTTCTACGGTTGAATCGCGACGGCTCGTTTCTACTCAAAAATCATCACGAAATCAATTTTCCAAAATTATTTTCACCGTTGTATCAAGATGATGAAATCTTATTTTGAATAATAGATAACAAATTCCGAACTAAATTAATACTTTGCTTGCAAATAATAATTAAATTTTTTATTAAGTTGGAAAACTATTTACGTAAATTCATACATAATTTATTTATTATATCTGATTTGAAAATAGAATGATACTTTCTATTCGAATTTTAGAGACGGACAGATATTAAATAATTCTTGCTTCTCTTTCGTCTGTCGAGTATTATGCGATGGATATTTTGTGCATTAGTTTTATAAATCAAATGTTGGTATCTATTCGAAGTTAGGTGAAAAAAAATTAATTGAACCAAATAAATAATAAGCAATTACATGAGATATTTTATAAATAATGATTGAAATTATACTTATAAACTAGAAATCTAGTTTAGATTTATAACAAGTAATAATCGAAATAATTAAAACTGGTTTTTGTATTTTCGCTTTTATTTTTCGCTTGTAAATTCATGAAACTGTAAAAGTTAGGTATTACAGTACATATTATGTATTTCAACATAATATAAGTTGAATGCATTTTTCTCGATACTTTCGAAACTGACCCAGCTCGAAAACTAATGGATCAATTCAACAGAACTTTGATAGACCTTAATTGAATTATCTACTTTTTGTCGGAAGATTTTTTTCGACGTCATAATTCATTTATTATGTACGAAAATCGGAAAATTTTTGGGACCAAACTCATATTTTCCCGTTCAAATAACCGCTACCTGCCAACCAATTCCTATAAAACGTTTTATAATTTTATCTGATCGATTTATCAATAATACAGCCGGATAATGCATACCTAATACTTAATTTACGATTTAACAATTTTCCGATTAAAATTGATTTCCTTCAAAAAGTGTGAAGCAGTTTGCATTTTCATGTAAATTCATTTGAACTAATTCATCCAATTATCGCATATATCACGTGCGATATCCATTGTCGCAATTTTACTCTTTTTTGCCAAAGTTCATCTACTGGTTATGAAATTCGAAATATTCGCGCGCTCCTTCACCGCGCTGAAGTCCCTCCTCGCTCTTTCTTCGGCTGCTCGTGTACACGATTTTTCCAAAGGAAAATTTCCCGGCCGAAGTAGCGTAATCCTTTTTGACACGTTGAACCTAATGTGATTGAAGCACGCTTTATACTCACCCGGGTGGTTCTTCATTTGTATTTCCCGTGCGAAAAAGAAGAGTGGCGTGTAACTCGCGCGCGCGCGCGAGGAACGTTTTCTGAAAACTAGCAGGCTCGGCCGGGGTCAAACGAAATTTTATTTCCAACAGAGAAAATGATAATGTAGACATTGCCGGGAAACGGCACGAATTTTCCGTGCGACCTAAATTCTAAAACGGAGGTATAAAAGCGATGCGTTAAAACGTATATTAGGACCTTGAATAAGTTCTCGCTGTTTTCTTACCAAAATAAAAGCTTTATTTAAAATATAACGTTCTAAATCAATTCACTCAAGATATTGCCTATAACTAGAGACCACTTTCTCCCATCTTTCTGGCAGTAAAAGAATTCCGCGTCGGAAGAATAATTTGTCTTTCGAGGCAATCCATGAATCGATCCATTTTTTAGTTTCTCCGTAAGAATGGAAGCCCTGTTCAGCCAGGCCATGTGCCATCGATCGGAATAGGTGATAATCGGAAGGGGCTATGTCTGGTGAATACAGCGGGTGGAGTAGAACTTCCCATTTAAGCGTTTCTAGGTAGATCTTCACTGATTTTGCAATATGTGGCCGAGCGGTGTCGTGTAAGAAATGACTTTGTCGTGTCTCTACTCGTATAGCGGTTGTTTTTTTCAGGGCTCGACTCAAACGCATCAATTCAAGTCGATAGCGATCTGTCGTAATAGTTTCATTCGGTTTGAGCAGCTCATAATAAATTACACCCTTCTGATCCCACCAAATGCAGAGAAGAAGCTTCGAACCATGGATATTTGGTTTTGCAGGCGATGTTGATGCATAGCCTTACCCACGGTTTTTTACGCTTTGGATTATCGTTATGAATCCACTTTTCATCACCAGTGACGATACGGTGCAAAAAACCTTTTCTTTTCTGCCGTTAAAACAGTAGTTTAGACATCAGAAAACGCCGTTCAACGTCTCTCGACTTCAATTCTTACGGCACTGCTTCTTTTAAACATTTTAAAACTGTTGACGCATCTACTTGTAATATTTTTCCAAACTCTGCTAGCGTCTGACATGGGTCTTCATCAAGCAATTCCTCTAATTCTTCGTCTTTAAACTTTGTCGGTGCGCCAGAACGTTCCTTATCCTCAAGTTCAACATTATTATTTTTGAAGCGTCGAAACCAGTCTCTGCATGTCGTATCCAACAGAGCATTGTCGTCGTAAGTCTCAACAAGAATTCTATGTGCTTCAGGTGCAGATTTCTTTTGAATAAAGTAGTGCAATAAAATTCCCCGCAAAACCATTTTATTCGGGGAGAAAAGTAAACATCTTCAGAACCAATAAACAAACACGTAGTTGACACTATAGTGAACAATCATATACTGAAATTAATATCACATACAGTAATATCCTGTCGATGAGACACCATTAGAAATTCCTTGCACGGAGTACTACTAATGCTATCTTTGAAGAAACAGCGAGAACTTATTCAAGGGCCTAATATAATTTTCGGGACTGATGGAAAAACTTGCGTCGCCGTGTGCCACGTCCAGTGAGATTTAATTTTTTTCTTAGTTATTGTTCTTTTTATATCGCAAACATCTGAAGACGCATAACGCTCCAGCACACGGCGGGCAACGTTTTATACAGCATTTTATTCTGACCCGTTACTGCACTGTTTAGTCATACGCGCGTGGGAGAATAAACTGTACTGATACGCGGGAATTTATTTGGTAAACTTATCTCGCTACAATATTTTTGTGTGCTCAGCTGCAGAGATTTTTCAATTTTTTTCTGTATAATTCAATTCTTTTTTTCTAAACAAACTGTTACAGCTCACGATCACGTGAGAACGAAACAGATAGTATCAACTTATTTTATGCGGTTTCGTTTGGACAAGAATTTTCAAGATATCTCGGATCAAACTTGATTTTAGTATTAATATTTCGAATTAATTGTTCCAATACGATGTGGTTCGAGTAATGTTCCAAATAAATATTTCGAAGAAGATTTGATTTGAGAAATATTTTCAATACGATTTTATTCGGGAATTATTTCGAATAATTTCTTCGAATATGGTTCGATTTAAGAAATATTTCAAATAATATTCTATTCGATTAATATTATTACAATTAAAACGTAACAATTACGTATTTTCTTAATAATTCTTTTATTTTCGCATTTTATTTCGTCTTGGTCTCGAAATATTGAGAACACTTTGGAATTTACGAATATGTTTTAATTTCCACTGAAATTGCAATTTAACTAGAAATTTTCACGCGTCCCGTCATAACGCAAAACATTATCATTTATTCGTAACGAGTATGCTCGTCGGGAACAGCTAACCGGTTAATAAAAGAGATGTTGATAGGGAATCATAAAAAAATGAGTCACGTAAATGACCCACTTCTGGGTCCTTGAAACGCGCGCGCAGACCCTTAAAAGTTTGATTCTTGCGCCGCTGGCGTGTCTTCGGTGCCGTATCGGTCAGGAGCGTCAAATGAAAAATATGTCGATGTCGCCTCGCGAGATTGCTTATCGGATAGTTTTATCGGTCACGCGGCTCCCACGTGGATTGTCCGCGAGTATTATCTTTCGTGCAGTTTTCTTGGCCGAAACTGTCGGGCGAAACTCGGACAACACCGTTTGGCTAAAGCGTGCGTGATCCGGCTCGAAGGATCGATGTTTAGAGCTAGGTTGATTTGTTGCTGGCTCGATGAACACGCTCTGGTATTGAATTTATTTGCTTTATTTCGCCAAATAATTAACACTTGTTTAAAACAGTAGTTATTTAAAGTTGTATGCTGAGGTCGTCACAAATGGCCGTGCAAAGGTTTTGAGAGTCTGTGCGAGTTCCTGCTACTCTTCGTTGGTATCTGTCGTGTTTCCTTGTTGACTTTGCTTTTGACTCTGTCGTCTTCGTGGATGTTCGCGTTCCACGAAGACTCCTATCCCTCCTTTTCCGTACGAGGTGAACACCTATCAGCCAATACGAAATTTGTTGCAAAAGACCAAGTACCGCCCTTCGGAATATTCTTTCCGAAGGTTGATGGCATGAGTTTTTCTCTAATTCGCTAGCTGCACAGGGTCGCTTTTACATACGGTAATTTCCACGATCCACGGAGTATACGATACGTCAAAATGGCTATTGAGCACCAGGAGAAAGTCCAAGGGTCCGATGTCTCGTCTCGGGCTTGGTGTCTTTCTCCTGGTTTACGGTGCCAGATGCTTGAAATACGTAAATTGCCAAAAAGACCCTTGCAGCTAAAAATAACCAGGAAGTCGCGTGCGCATCATGAACCCAATCGTTATGGAATTCTTAACATCGTTTGTGACACGACACTTTAACGAAGAAAGGTTGTAAGTCTAACTCCGGAGAATCCGTTTATTTACACTTTGTACAGAAGTGGTCTTGGCTACAAAAGGACTCGGCTGCAGTTGTAGCTAATATCGGTTGTTATAACGAAAACGATTGAATAAACGATTCTTTGCCTTGGTAAACTTGCTGTCTTCGATGTAAAAAGGTTCTGAAGTTTAGCAATCGCGCAAGCATTAAGGAAAACTTTGTTGCAGGGAAAATTTCGTAGAGGTATAAAAAGCGAAATTAGGGATAGGAAGGAATTCTGTGGTAGGGGATGGTTTAGCAACGTTTTACAGAGATTTCCTCCAGGCCTGTTCGTACCGTAAGAATAGCCGGTCGCGGAACGGTCGCGAGCCTGCATTGGGCCTTCAGGCCTCTGTTTGCGGAGCCCTTTGGAAATTCCCGGGGGAGTTGGTGCCAGCATTCGTTATTGAGGTCGAAAACGAGAGATTATAAACCGAAAAAATATGCTTCGTGCGAAATATTAAAATTACTTGATGATTCGGTTCCTCAAAAATAGCCTTTTACCATTACTGGCATCGTAAACTGTAAATTGGCCCTCCTTGTTTGAAAATCGTACTTGGGGCCCTATATCCAGGACGGAACACTGTTCTCGATACATCAGATCCGTCAACCGAGCAAAACGCGACGACGACCCTTTAACGGACGCACCGCGCCGAGATAAGGCGAGCGTAATCAGTCGCAATTAGTTGTTCCACTCTTCTAAAACCTGTTTCACCCGTCGGTAGGCTGGTAATCCGATTATTTTCTGCCTGACGGCAGCATAATCGAATCCCGGTGCATCGGACGAAAGCCATTAACCCTCTCGCTCAACGAATGCGCCGGGTCATTCGGAGCTGTCTGCTGGAACTGAGCGTAATAGATGTTTTTCTGATCGTTCGAACGTAAACAATGACAGGACGATTCGGCTGCAACTAGCATGCTACCGCATTCCGGATACTGTGCACAGCAGAGTAAAGCGTGATTTTTCCATTTCTTTTCGATTGAGATTCATCGCGGGTACAGTCGCTCGCTAAAATATCGGAGCGACTTCTGAAACGGAAGAACTTTTTCAAAGACGGACTTAATGAGGGATTACGAATTTTATTTATTACTAGAATGAGTAACTTGTCGCTTGAAAAACAATAATACTATCGAGTCTTGAACATCGTCTCCTTTATTTTATTTATTATATATTATATATATACATTATTTTACTTATTCTTTATTATATATATCATTTTACAATTTAAACACTCAAATTTGTCTTGTAAACTACATGTTTTATAAATAGATGTTTCGAACGAAAGTTATTTCGTATAAAGAACAGCATACGCGACAGGAGTTAATTCTAAAAATAAAAATAAATCTTAGAAAGAGACCAAAAATAATTTCAATAGCGAAAGCTATCGATAACTAACGGTAGTACTATTGATAGTACTATCAATAGTCTTCATTATCGATAGTACTATCAATAGCAAAAGCTCTCGCAATCTATCACTAACTATCGATTACGAAAACTATTGATATCTATTGATGGTATTATCGATAGCGGAAACTATCGGTAACTATCGCTAGCAAAAACATTGAAAACTACCGATAACCATCAATAGTACTATCGATAGAATTATCCAGTTCTAGTAAAAAGATGACCCGGCTCCCCCCCGGTTGAGAGCCACTGAATGACCTGCTATTTATCCTCCATGTCCAGGGCTGATAGACGCCCGAACAATCTGGCCGCCTTCCGGTTCTTTTTCGTCGTTATTCCGGCTCCCGTCGTATTCCCGAAACGCCTAAGAAACTCGTTTGTAATAATGATGTTTGGGGATCGCCGTTGACGAGTGGCTCGGATGTCGTGTTTCGTCGAGTGTGTAACGAAGCGGCGTACAGGTAGCAGAGAAAGGGTAGAGGCAGGGGGATGTTGTTGCAAAAGGCAATTCGCTTATGTAAATCGCGGGAGAGAGCCGGCCTGTTCGTAATAAAATTTAAACTGCGCCCTCGACGTGTGCATGGAAATGTACACACTTTGTTTGTTTGCCTATTTCTCTCCGCCTTCTTATTTCGTCCGCTCCCCACTTTTTTTTTTCTCTCGTCCCTATCGCGCGCCCCTCTCCCACCGTTACCACCTTTCCGAGAGGGTGGGTTCCCAGGGCCTCGTCTTCCTTTTCGAAGAACCATCTTCCCCCCGGTCCGCTGCCCGAGATACATATATAGATGTACACCGGTTACGTAATTGACGTTCTAGAAACCGTCGGAAATATAGGTTTGCGTTACGCGATGAATACCTGTTCGTGAAGGGCCCGACGATATTTTTCAAGCGAGCTCCGCTTGCCGCAATAATGGAAAAAGTTTGCCCGAGTGCTTGCCGCTTGAAAACACGCGCGTCTTTCCCTCGCTAGTTTGAATTCCCTAGGGTCGACTAATAAGCTACAGAACCGTGCACGGTGACTCCTTCAAACCCGGCTATTTTTTTCTCCTACTGTCGTTCAATTATCAATCGGGGCGAATTCGAGGGAAAAACAAGTCCCCGCCGGTTTGTGTACACGCCTCGCCCGTGGATATGGCTCCCGGAGTTCGGCTCTTAACGTAGACAATTGCGGAACAATCCAGCTGCGATGAAAGAATTTCGTTCTTCACGCTGGATCCACCGTCGAATCCCCTCGATTTTCTCACTGATGAGTTCTCTAATGGGATCTTGTGATCTCCGTGTAATGAATTAGCGGAAATGAATGCTGACAAGACCTCTAGACCTGTTATTATTGGCGATCGACACAAAAGTGCCGGCATTTTTTCATACTGTTTGTAGAAATGATACGGTCTATATAAAAGCAACGTGACTTGTTGAAAATCATATATTTTTCAGCGATGATTGCAATTATACCATCTTTGTTTAAAATTGTGTATGTTTGGTAAAAATTGGAATTTAATTTAGAATTAAAAGAACAATTATTTTCTGTAAAATACGAATGACGAATTTTCGTAATTTGGTTATTGCGTATTATTTGCGAAATGACGAACTTTCGTCATGCGGACGAATATGTGTTAATTAAAATGTTTTATCTACAAATTTACCACTTGTTGGGATATTTTTAAATTTTCGGAGCATAACTCGTGTTTTTTTAACCTTTTAAACAAAGATGAAGTATTTTACATACTTTATAGTTTTGAATGTAATTTCTTGTATTTATTTTCACTTATTTAAAAATAATGCTATTCATTTTCTGAATGATCATAAATGTTGGCTAGGATAAATTAACTAAAACGTCTTAGTTTACTGTACGATTTCTATCTTAACCATTCAAACATTAGCCTATTTAAATAGCGGAAGATCAACATATTGTTATAACAAAATGACCCATAATCTGTTTAAACCTGTCATTAGGGTAGCGGAGCCTTTTTTATCCTTTTACTTTATTTAACTTTCAATAAACGATTTAATATTTTTTGTTTAACACGTTGACGCCGGCTTGACCCACCGGTGGGTCATACCTGTCAGACCCGTGGGCTGCGTACATTTGTTTATTTTGCTTTCATTTCACAAAATAGATACTACGAAATAGGTTTATGTTATTTTATCTGAACATTATAAACAGATATTCAATAGTAAAAACATAGAAACTCAATATTATAAACTTAACATAATTATTTAATTTTTGTAAATTTCGGGCGCCGACTCACAGAGAAAATCGTGAATATCGGCGCCGGCGTCAACGTGTTAAAGAATATAAAGTTATGTCAAGGTTATAATTAAAGTTAATTATTAGTTAATATAATTGTTAATTTATTTAAAGTTAATTATGCCTGAAAGCGAACTAAAGACGCAGCAATTGATACTCTCAACAATAATCTCAACAATTTACGGCAGAAATGTATAGCTTGAACATAAAATTGTGAAAACATACTATGTAATATTTAATAATAGAGAATATAGTCTCGATTATATAGGTTAAGTATAATAGAATAACATGAACGTACGGACAATGGAATATTTAATTAGTATCTGTGCCAAATTGCGTCTCTATTGATTTATACAGTAGATCGTTTTGCATATGAGTTGCCCTAGATTGATCTGGTTACATGTGACACATGTTTGGGCGTATGGAGAAAGCTAATATTGATGGGTGAGGTAATTGAGTTTCCACTGTATCTACAAAATAATTGCTGCATTGTACTTCAAGTGTTAACGTTTTATCATTCCCTGTACAGAAACAGAAACAACAAACGCGGTAATCGTAATCTCTGTTGCAAGCATTGTGTTAAATACGTGAATATAAAGGAAATTTTTCATCCTCAAAAGAAAACAGACACACTGAATACATCATAAGTCATCATTTCTATAATAACTATGCTAATGTGCCTAGTCCATGTCTTATATATTTAGTACATCAATATTGATTTCACCTAACTGAACACTTCCGTGCAGTAATTGATGATAAGTACAAATAAAATTCTCCTAATATTACGATAATAATGTTACATATAGTAGCTAAAAATAAGCAATCTTTCTAAAAAATTATCGAACACGTCATTTTGATTAATCACATAATCAATTCGAGTTATTCGCATGTTATGCGTTTACGAGAAAAATGACTCGATCAAATACGGTACGGTAAAAACATTGTTGAAATGTTTTCAATTTGTTAAGGTGATTAAGAGAGAAAGTTAAATGTCCATGCAATTACCATATATAATTCTCAGTCTATTAGTAATACATTCTTTCAACTTTGCGACGGTTCGTAAAACGATGGCGATGAATTAAAAGCGATGGGACATTCTGTCACTCGGCTAAAAATAACCTTTATCTTTCACTCCGAGGAACACCGTTGATCGTGCCAGTCTATCAGATCTTTCATTTCGTTATTATTTAAGTTTATTACCATTTCAGGTATCGCTGGATGATCCCCGTCTATCCTTTGTAATTCAATTTTCAACGTCGAGTCGGAAGAACGGCACTCCGAGCTTGACAATTTAAACATCAATTTTGACAAATTCGGAAGGAAGCGGACGGAAATAGATTTTCATTATTCCGCCGCGTGGAAGAGCCGAGACGATCGCGATCGCGCGATCCAATTTGAAAAAATCTCAACATGTTAATGCGCCCGCTATCTGGAGCTCCGCTGACACTTGACTCTGCATCAATCTCGTCCTTGTCGCGCTTAAAAAAAGAAATTGTGAACGGGAAACAGTTTTCTTGATGGCTCTTGATATCTAAGAGAGATAGGTCCAACTTTTCCTTCCGAAACACACTTTGTTTCCGTGTTCTAAAGTAAAATCAGTTTCAGACTCCGGTCATACTAGAATGGCATTTTCGAAATAAATATCTCTCCCTGAAAGGTTGATTTCACGAAATAAAACGTTCGTTGTTGTATTATAAATAAACTGCGGATTTTTATGCGACATAAAAGTTATTTGTAGTAAGTAGAAGATGCAAGGTGTACACAGATATTTATTTTCTGCTCGTTTCGGTAAGTTGAAAATATTGCGGTAGTATCACTAAATTATTTATGTTTTTACCGCGTTGCAGAAAATCCGCAGTGTAATAATGAATATTATAATGATAGTCATTATGATCATCAATACCGATCTCTTTTGTACTATACTGCTTTCTAGTTGAAGAGTGCTTAGAGCATGTGTACTAGTTTAGGTGTCATACCTCAATAATTTATGCTTGTAGTTATCAATTATTTATTGCCAACAATTGTATTTTAATTGACAGTATAATAGTAGACATAATATAGTAGACAGTATAATTTAGACCATTCGATTCAGCACAGAAACGACGTTAATTCATTTTGATTTTTTTGTCAACGTAAGAATAATAATGAATATATTAAGAAATTGTCTCCAAGAATAAAATAATGTAATAAAAAATAAAATAATCTGTCCAAACATAGGATAATGTAAAATATGTTTTATTATAGTGAATACTAGTCCTCTAAAGTTGTGATCCGTCGTTGAATAACGAAACAATGTGTATGCTTTTTAGAAATATACAATTGAAAATTATAATTAAAGCGTTGTTAGAGGAAGATGACAGTTTTTAGGTTATTGATGTTGCAGTATAACATCTCAGGTAGCCTATATATCATAAATCTGGAATAATTGGTGCGAGATAAACAGCTAATATGGCCATTAGCGAGTCTTGGGGTATTTCCTTCGAAAAAGCAGTCTGCAGATATAGTACGACTTTCGCGAATCGATTAATGTCCCCAATCGTACGAACATTTAGGCAAAGGATGCTTGTCGATTAAGGTCGTTTCTCATGGACACCATTACCTTGGTCACTATCTACTAGTTTGTTATCCGCTTTAGGGAAAACACTTAACCTACATTAGACTGCAGGGACTGTGGAAAGCTTCTGCTTTCCTGTAACACAGTTCAACATGTTGTTTCTTTATTCGTCAATGTGTCATCGAATTCTGAACAATACATTTTTAAAAAAGAATGAGGAGTATCCTAATTCAGTGAATAAAAATAAAATGTATATAAAATAAAATGAATAAAAATAAAATATATATGAAATGAAATGAATAAAAATAAAATATATACAAGGTCTATCTATTCTTCTGAGGATTTTTCTTTAGCTGGATAAACAGAGCTGTGTTTCGCTAAAAATAGAGCATTTTATTTGTTAAACACTAATTGAATTACAAATATATTATTTACAGTTTTCTTACCTAAAATTAGAGAAACGACATTTAAGCTTATTCTCCCTTATCCTTTTCATTCTTCTATTTCTTTAACTTCTTTAAGTTTATAACTCTTTGACATCTCAATGACTTCTCGTCTCTCTTTATACATATAACCCATATCGCTATGCTTCTATCTAAGCACTTTCTATTGTTTTATGCGCTTTCTATCTTACCGACAATCTACGCGGCAATATTTAAATGGGTTTTGTAAAGTAGTATCTGTACTACTTTACATATATGTAAAATAAAATGAATAAAAATAAAATACATATAAAATGAATAAAAATAAAAAGATATTTGTTTCTTGCTGAATACGAGGGAAAACTTACATTATGTATAATCGAGTGAGAGGCGTTAGTATTTCTATGCCACAAATTAATGTATTACTTTTCTATTTATTATTAAAACCTTTCAAAAATACATATCTAAAATGGACTGAAAAATTTCTTGACGATCAGAACGGTGATAATTCAAAGATACTTGTTCACTGTTCAATACAAAAAAGAACTTTACTCATTTATTAATGCTTTAAACCAGGTGGTTTATTTATTAGAATTGTTGTCATAATATATAATATAATGTAATATAGACAGTTTACGTAATTTAAAATACTATTCTTTTATTTGTAATTATATCGTAAGTTTTAAAAAATGGACGCTCAAAAAGGGGCGACAAATTTCTTAACCAGTTAGCTGTTTTTGATACTCGTCAAGAATATTAAAATATTTTTGAGACAGTAGGTTACTATCTTTGTCATCGAATTCAACATAGTACCTTTATTAATACATCGTAACAATTGGATGATAAGCAAGTGAAAAGAACTGAAAAAAATATACGACATAGATGCACGAATTCGAGCACAATAATTTGGTGTTTGCGCCCACGATTCCGTTGGCAGCTTCCCTGCGAAGGGTGGCACGGTGCAGAAAGTAGGTTAAGATCGAAGGGGTCGTCGTCGGCTGCTTTCCTTGTCAGTGTTACGCCATTCAACGTTCAATGTGCGCATACATTTCACTGTTACGCCATAACGGACGTTATCTCGGCGTGCTGTGGCCACAGCCTAAGGCCACTTCGTGGCATCGGTGGTGGTCACCATCGGGCGCCAGCTTGAGCCTCGCGCCAAATAAGACCGGCCTTTTTGCTCGTTTTCGGATTACACAGTTGCCCCGAGTTTTTCGCTTCGCTTCGACCGCCAAATCGCCCCGACACGCTATTCTCCTCGGCTCCATTTTTAGCTTCGCTTTTTTTTCACCATTTTTAATATCATTTCATCGACCCTCCCCGTTACAACCGAGGCGAATTAACGATTCCCTAGATACCGCCGGGCGAACAAACAACGTCGGTTATTCAATTGCGGGACGTTATTCGAACAATATTAAATAGCTGGTCGTTTTGGTAAGATTCCTTTGTTTTTAATATATTTATTGCGTTCGTAGCTGGCGAATACCGAACGACTGAACGCATTTTTACTTTGGGACTTCTAGAATTATTTGTCGGATATTATTGCATTTCGGCAAAGGAGAAGGTTACTTGAAATGGCCTCAGGAACCCCTATTTCCCGGAGTATGTATAATTTAGAAACACCCTGTATACTTATTATGCTCGTAATAGTTCCACTTATTTTGTCATATTTTTTTACTAATATCAATCGCCCATTTAAATGAGAGAAGCTCTAAATGGAAGATTTCACTCTGTTTAATTAACATATTTATCGTCAGTTTATACGTAGACCTATTTGTATTAATCAGACAGTATATTTTAAGCTATTAATAATTAAGTATATCCATGAGTAGTATCCAAGAATCAAATGAGTAATGCACTTCGTAGAAAAACGTTATAAACAGCATTTTATAAATTCATATAAAGGTTTAATGCATTGATGCAATTCGTAAGCTTTTGTCACAAAGTTTAGACATACATACAAACATTATATCATTTACTACCTCCTAAAGCATAAGCTCGTAAACAAATGTTCGACATGAAACATAAAATCACTAATAAATTTTCAATAACCGAGAGTTCTTTACGGTACACAAATTGGAGCTCCCTCGTAAAACAGATTTCTAACACGTTCGACTTCAGTCTATTAAACTTTACAAAATTAATTCGCGTTCAATAACGTGACGACTTGTAACAATCATAGAATCACTTCAGTGAACTGCGATAAAAGTTCAAAGATGTTACAGACGCGTGCCAGCCACCGAAACGACTTTTGTCTAGCTAGCTCGCGATTCGTGACGCACCGTGCGCACGTGTTCGGCCGGATATTTTCACGTGCATCTGTTCAAAAGCTGTGCATACGTAACGCGGGCGTATTACAAAAATCGTCCATTGCCGCGTAACAAATCGCAACTCTCGGTTCAATCAACCGGAAAATCGTAAATAATTCGGAACGACGCATGGTTCGTTTTGCTCGTACATCAGGCGAATCCGTTGAGCACCCATCGCCGCCGTTGTTGAGGGCCCCATTCAGGTACTTATGAATGAACACTGACACTCGGGGACCAAATGACCTATAAAGAGGAATCCCTGTTTAATCCAAGCGTGGTCCTGTCTGGATTCGCTTTGTGAAATCCACGGCTGCTGTGTGTGTGTGCGTGCGCGCGCGCTGGTGTGCACGTGTTTCGAGTACGAAGCCTTCAAATGTTGATTGACTGGGGAATCTGACGGTACCGGCATGTTACATTTAATTACGTTCACGTTCTAATTTCGTCTGCCATTATAATTAAACCGCGGACGTTCCCATAAAATTGCATTTTCTTTGGTTACCGCGGCGAAATAAAAATCGAATAGGTCATTTTCCGAATTTCGTCCTCGCTTCAATTTCGAATGTTTCAGGCTGGTTTCTGTTCCGCGGCCTTTCTAATTGTTATTATTATAATTCGTATTATTTAATACTGCAATTTCTACTTTATATTATTGTCCACGGCGCTGGATTGCTTTTGGACAATTCTATGCATATTTGACAGAAGTTATAAAACACAGAATGCTAACACTAAATGTTTGTCGATAGAAAATAGAAATCAAATATAAAATAATAGCATTTATGGAATTTAAAAATATTGTTGCATTATTTTCAGTTATTAAAATGATTGAAGAACAAAATCAATGTCTATGCAGTTCTATCTCGTAATTAGTGTTGACAATTTTTAGTTTGCGTAAAAACCTACAGTATAGTAATGAGTAATCTCATGAAATTTTCAGATTTTCTCTTGAAAAAGAACATTACTATTAAAGTTGAAGAATACATATATGTGTGTTTAAAAATAGTATATTTCATATCGTAATCTACTTTTATAAAAATTAATTTTATCGCCGCAGCTTGGCTAAGGTAGAAATGATAATTATAATAATTTATAACAGAATCACGTTATTATATGTTTAACAAAAGAATTATCAAATTAAATAAAGTTCGATTAAATCGGCAGCAATTATCAAAACATCGTTCCGAAAGGAGTATTTTAATCATTCTTTGGAAAACACGTGTGCATAAGGCTGTCGGAATTGTTTACAAATATATTCGTTACGTCAATTATAAATATACCAATTACGAAGCTTGTTAATTTTTTTTTGCTTCACTTGTACATTTCGTTAAACGTAACCCAGAATACTCGTTACACAAACTAATTACGTTGTTTAATTTGGTCACTGAACATGTAATGCAATATTTGTAGAAAATTTTCGTACGACCAACGCGTTCATTGAAATAAATAAATACTTAATAAGCATTCGCCAACGTATTTGGTAAATACTAAACCGACAGATTAATAACAGTCATCGACTTTTTGTTGATGTTCCGCCTAGTTGTTAAATTAAAACTGAACAATGTTGATCGATTGATACGTATACTAAAATAAATTAATAATTTGTAGGCGTTTATTAATTATTGTTGCAGGTTAAATATAATATAAGGATGAAGACGATAATATATTTAAAAGAACGAAAGATAAATTATATTTAAACAAAAGTCAACTAAGAGATTGATCATTAGAAGAATAAATAAAAAATTATCTTGGATCTCGTTATTAAATAATATAAAATTTTAGGAAATTTTTCCGTGGGTGATTATTTATTAAAATTTTATTTCCATTAGAAAAATAAAGTTGACAAATATAGTTTATAATAATATATTTATTTTCAAGAAACGTTTATTAAATGATATAAAAGTTTTAAATGTACAAGGATTCACGTCGTTAATCTCGAACGATTATTAGTCCAACGGATCGTAAACGAACGCATTAAATTTTTAGTTTCCTAGAAACGTTTATTGTAATCTCGATGGAACTCGTTTCTTTTTTACAAGCCCTTCTCACGCAACATTGATTTTCTGTCTCCCCTAGTCCGCGGAGGTATGTTCTATCTCGAAAGAATATCTTTTTGATTTTATACATTAAACGAATAAGGTCTATTCACGAGGATGATGGATATCCTTGGAAGCGGGGGTGTGCATTACGTTTCTACGCTTTCCTGGAAATCAGCTCAATCGAAGGTTTCCTTGATATCGCAAAAAAGTTCTCCGCGGAGATGGAAACATCCGATCACCCCCCCCCCCCCCGGTAAAATCGTTCCCGCTATTCTCGCGAGCAGCGTCGAATCTCCGTTTAATCAACGCCTTTTAGGCGGTCCATAGATAAGATTCGTAATTAGTTATAGACTTTGCTTTGAAGCCTCGCCGATCCAGCGCCCTCCCACCCCCCTTCCAATCCCTGTCGAGGCTTTAACCCGGCCGCGTTTGTACCTAATTCGATTTTCCGGCTAGCGTACGGGGCTGGTTGTCTGTCGTTGAAAGCTGCGACGGCCGGCTCGAGGACTACAATATGTCGATCTTGTTTGAATAATTTAGAACGAAGTGTGATTCAACGGTAAAAAAAAATATCCGATAATCTCCACGGGTACAAAGCGAAAAAGTGTAGAACAAAGACCTTTTTTTCTACCTTATTAAATCGTTGGAGCGGTTCACTGTAAAAACCATTATTGGATGCCAAACGTTGATCGACTGTAACGGCTCCATTATCTGCCTTTCTCTCGCCGGTGTACGTGACATTTTCTCACATACTTCGCCGGCTAAATAAACAAGGCTAACATTCTGTGAAACTGAGGTGCACGGAACTCAAACTTCGAACGCTTACCGTTGAATTTTAGACAAGGTTTACGAGTGATTGGCTGCTAAACTGCGAATTTTATGCATTAATGGCTAAATGATGTAATCGAAATATGCAAACACAAGAAGAATGTAATAATATTGCTATATTTTCTGCAATTTTCTCTTCTATTTCAATTATTTCAATCCTGTCTTTTCGCCATCGTTCTGCGCAATCTCTTATTTTACATAACGATCTGCGGTCTGTTTAATTTTCTTATAAAGTTCTCGGAGATTCCTAAAGTCTTTTTTTTACAGAAACTGCATAATGTTTAACACGTTAAGTGCGACGTCGGTCCATAGGGACTGACAGTGAACTTTCTGTTCTTGCGATCGGTTAGTAAAAGGCCATGATAATGTAAAGATGTATTTGCGTAGAGAGAATTTAGATTATTATAAGATTGATTAATTCTGTTTAAATTTGATTAATTTATTTATTTGATTAATTCTGCTAAAATTTTCTGTTAATTTTCATTAAAAAGAGAATATTTTCCTATTAAAACTGCATTTATTCTTAACCTTAATATTCCCAGTCTTATACGCAGATTTCGACCGAACACCAATGTCGGTCTAATTTCGAGGACTAATTTCGTTTGAACAAGAAAAATTATCTTTGCACTTAACGTGTTAGTAATTATTATCAAATACTTTGAAAGTATAATATATAGGCAATATTTAACAAAATAAAGAGAAATAGGAGAAGATGAAGATTCAAAGTAAAATAAAAAAAATTATATATACATAATCATAAAGTGTATATATTTCCATAAAATCGTGTAAAGTTTAAATAAATTCGATCTTGTCCTTCCCACGAAACAGTACACTAACTTCCCTAAAACTTGGCACAGTGCACTTATTAAAATTCTGCGCGACTAAATTAGTCGACTACGTAATTTGCAACGAAAGCGGCCACTAAATGGCAACAATAGTAAAATAAAAGTTACGAGTGTACCGTTTTATCAGGCATGGTGGTTCCAGAACTAACTGCGTTATTATTGCAATTACGGTTTCATGCGATTTAGGAAGGGCGACATTTATTTTCGCCGAAACACCTTCTGTGACTATCCCGCAAAGGTTGGCGCAGCAGCCAGGACGACTGTTTGCAGTCCGATTTCGATTTTTTCGATTTGCAGACTATTCGGTCGCGTATCTCGCGGCCGTGAGCGCGAAATTCAGCGTGGACCTTCGTTAATTAGGGAAGAATTGGATGGCTAAACACGCGGCATGTGTTTGAGGACTTCGGGAACAGGAAACGAGCGGAGCGTATTTTTGTTTAAAGGGCTTGGGGCTTGGGGCGAGCGGCGCGCCGCCGCCGCCGCCGCTGCTGGACGAGAAATTTGGGTTAGAATTTGCAAGTGATTCGACGGTGAATTTCACCCGGTTCTCTCTCTTAACCGCAGTCTTCGTTTCACCGCTTTTGTGAAACGCAATTCCCCGTTTATACGGGACCGGGGGCCCCGCTTTGACAAGCTGCTGATATGAGAACAGAAAGCGTGAAACTTTTTTAACAATAGTCCGCGGCCGTCCTTCGACGACGCGGGCAGAAAATTTCTAGCACGATATACAATAGCGTTATACGGCGATCACGCCGGTCCGAAATTATTGTACGATTGTACGTTTTATGTGGCACAGACGGATGCGATGCGCCTTTTTCTTCGCCACGGTATCCCAGGGAAACTTTTCAGTCCCCGCGCGTTCTTTTCCCCGCCGCGCGTTCACGGATCCAACGAATCGAAGCCTCTCTCGTGTCCTTTTCTTTTTAATTTGCCAAGCCGGCAAGTGAAAAACTTTGATGAAATTCGAAATTTTAGCGATGCTATAACCGACGAAGACAGCCCCGCTCTTCGCGACGCTAAATTTTTTAAAGCGACGCTCGCGATTTCAACGAAACGATTAACATCGATCCGAAAGTTTTATGGAATCTGCGTGAAGGGGTGTGCGAAACGTATGGCTTTTCATTTATGTGTTCGCAAGTTCTGGAGAAGGAGAAGTACAACATTGACACGTGGAGATTTTTAATATACAATTATATAATTTAATGTGTAGCGTCGTTCGAATTTTAATAATAATTGGAACCATGGTATTATAAGCAGCGTGAGTGTTTTACGCGTTTATGGTAAAGACGTATGGCTGAAATATAAAGTTGCGAAGATATATTAAGAATTTAATAACATTGCCACACTGTTTTCGACTTATCAAAATCATTGAAGAAGACAGTTTATTTCTATTACATTTCTGTTTCTTATAGCCGTGTTGGAACATTTTTATTCCGTATCAAGATCTGCAATTTAATTGTAAAATCTTCACGTAAATTTCTCTTAAAAAACTGAACTCTGCTTCGTTGAAAATTCTGCAATCTGAAAATCAAAGTCAAAAAAAGATCCAGACTTAAAAAATGAGAAGTGTTTAATTTGCATTTTGGATTTTAATATCCAGCTTTTATAATTCTCTTAATTAGTAGGGACCGTGGGGCTCAGTTAATCATAGCATTTTGTAAAACAAAGGAGTTTATCAAACAATATTATTTATGAAAATTATAATCAAATAATATAATTACAATTGATTATTTAATATTTTCATGTAATTTGTATAATGTTGACATAAAAATGCAAGATTTTAGGAAAGCTTGAAGTTTTAAAACCAAAAACAATGCAAAGTCTTTGTTTCTTTCATTAACTCATGTTGTGTCGCGGACAATGTATTTAATATTATTATTTGTAGTTTAAAATGAAAAGAGACTTATGTTCTCCTGAAACACGAGTTTAAGCATGATTAAACAGCATTAATCTACAAGCGAACAAAAACCAAAATACGCATAAACAAAGATTGAAACATCCATGCTATGTATACGTATACAAAAATAATTTAGCGCCACGTAAATTTTATATGCGCGAATGGCTAACACGGATGAATATGTATATCGTTTAAAAAAAAAAATCAGTGGGTCAATGAAACCACAAGGAGTTCAGTATTTTCGAATGAAAAATATTGGATGAGTGCGAAAGTTTCGATGGGTTCTCAATAGCTGCGTGATCTACATTGTTCCATGGAAACAATGGTCGATCTTATTCAAGTATTATCTACTCTTGGCAGAGTAGCACAGCCAGTTGTTATTCAGAACAGAAAATTGGCACGCTCCGGTGGATCATTTTGCCTTAAACTATAATCGGACATTGAAAAGCGAACATTGCACAGAGAGAACAGTATTGCGAACGCGATAAAAAGTTTTTTTTAATGCTGTTTCGAGAACGTGTTCCATCGACTCTGGTTTTAGACCTGTTTGTTAGCAAATTTAAGCTAAAGCTAATTTTAACGATTAATCGATTTCTCTGGCTATCTGGCCATTGTTACTGACGCCATTGTGCACAATTTAATACGATGATTGCACTGTCAATGCAACAATTGATCGGTTTGTTTCTATCTCGAGGTACTTACACTTTTTAGTCATTTGAGTGATCTGGTAAAAAGCAAAAGTAGTGTCCAAATGTTGTGATAGATTAATTCATGGTAATAAATTTCAACACTAGATATGAAACTGATAATCATGTTAATCAAGTATGAGTTTAATCACAAGTATGACCTAAATATTGAACTGTATCACACGTTAAAAGATTTGAAAAGGAAATATAATTATCTAGAAACAATAATGTTTTATTAATACAGTAAAATACAATTCAACTACCATTTTATCTCTCTACAATATTTTTGCGAAACTATTGTACTTCTTACACTGTCTAAATCCTTTTACCACAAGTATAATATCATATTTTGTTCACAAAGTATATGTATATAAGCAAAGAATGTTTATATAAAATGCTTTTGAATAGATAAACAGAACGGATCAATTGGATTTGGTTCTGCTAATAATTATTAGCCAATAAACACGAAGCGGCGAAAGAAATGATTTTCCACGTTTAACAAGCACAATACGCGGTAAAATATAATTAAATTGGATATTGCTTTTACGTTAACATCAGCATATTGAAATAATTAATGTGGGTGTATAAATTTCCCTCGAATACCAATATTCGTGAATTACATGAATGGAATTTCGACTTGCATATTAATCCACAGCGCTGTAACAATGCAGGTCAGTTCTCCCCATATACTTTGCGAACAGTGTAAATAGCCAAGTTAGTTTCAGCCTGATATTTCTCAATAGCTCTTGAGAATAAGGGGGGGGGGGGGGGGCGTGAAACTGTTCAAAGGACTTTACGCCGAGCATATACTCTAATATCATGGTACCCGTCTCGGCCTCTATTATCCGAATTTTTCGTCACACGAGCACAGCGCGGAAGTAGTTGCCAGTCACCGTTTTTCAAATTAATTGTTATTCGAACACGTTGTATGTTATATCGTTGTAAATTAAAAAGTTCACTCCATTGATTTATTCAACTGGCATTTGCTTTAATGGCTCCGCGATGTACGTCCGACACGAGTGATTTTATTGAATGCTATCAAAATTGGGACAAAATCACTTTTTATTTAAAATACTGTGTGAGTGTAAATGTCGTTTGCATACACAAATTAAACGTATTTTAATCAGATTCCATGGTTTTACGATACGACTGAAGTTATTTTTATATTTTTAATTCACTTTATTCAAGCTTCACATTCAATTTGCACTTTATATATTAAAATAAATGTTGTATACAAAGTGTTATTATTTTATAAAACTTACGTTCTTGAAATTACCTTAACATTAATTCTGTCAGACATTGACTGCCACGGCACTTTCAAGGATTCGACCTTTGTCGTACGCTACGTAACTACGAGATTACTCGTAGTTGGCGTCCTGGGCAGGTAAACAACCTACGAGATATCTCGTAGTTGGCAGTCAACATGTTAAGTGACAATTGGAGTTAATTTCACTTTCTTTATACACAGTACGAAACAATAAATTAACGTATTGATAAAATTCTCATCTCATGTTAGACATCAGAAATGTTTCATCAAATGAATTGATAAATTAAAATGATGGTAAATTAATTCATTCTCCAGGCACTGTATAAAATAATGAAACATATTGATGAAATTTCACTGAACATATTGATCAAATTCTCGTTCTATATTTAACGTTGTCAATTTTTCAATCTACGAATTAATAAAATGGAACAATAAATATTGTTCAAAACAAAATGTAACAGCGTTCACAAAATTAATTCAACTTTCATCGCGTGTATATATAAAATAAAAGTGAACGTATTATCGTTTCACTTTCACCATCATCGGCCAACGCGGTATATCTTTCCAGAAACGGGTTAATTAAAGTTTTCAACTACTTTCTTGGTAGAGATTGCGAACAAATTCGAACACCGGTAATCTGGTAACAGGCGAATTAGTCCCGGAGTGATGCGTGTAGAGCAAACCCGCCGCGAGC
This sequence comes from Augochlora pura, assembly GCF_028453695.1. Taxonomy (NCBI): domain Eukaryota; kingdom Metazoa; phylum Arthropoda; class Insecta; order Hymenoptera; family Halictidae; genus Augochlora; species Augochlora pura. The sequence continues at coordinate 17,377,149 of NC_135774.1, read as the reverse complement.
CGGTTAAGAGATAAATGTAATATTTCATTTGGCTGTCGCGGCGCGCGTACAGTCGTCGCGTAGAACGGGGATCGCCCCGTTTAAATTTCTTCTAAATCGCGAGGCGGTTCCTCTCGAGACGAGGGAAACTTAGTTTCCAAGTATAAATCGCCTTGATGCTCGCAGTTTTTGCCGACAGACGGACGATTGAAAAGACGCCGGGCGCGCAACTTTCCATCCAGACGTTTTTTCAGTTTGACAAGCCGGCTGTTTAAATTCGGGTTAAGTTGCGGATAAGCATCGGCCCGTCGGCGAAACTTCGTTTTAATTATGCACTATTTTAATAAAGTTCCCTTTTATCGGGGCGCGGCGTCGGCGGCGGTGGCGGCGTCGGCGGCGGAGGGGAAGGGGCGAAAAGTTCGTTGTCGGGCGGGCCGAGTTTTTATCAAAGCGTCTTCGCTCGGGAGGAACTCTTGAATCCGGCCGAGTCTTTTTCGGTGCTGATGCCTCGCCATCTTCTCCATCAATTCTCTCGCGAAAACTCGCATTTTATTCCGCTTTCCGCCCCCCCCCCCTCCCCGGTCTTAATGGCGCAGGATGATGAGCTGTCCTATTCGCCGCGACGCACAGTGTTTCCGAGCCCGAAAATCTTAGCTGAGACTTCAGAATGTTCTTCAATTGAATCGGAAATCAGTATTCCGGGATTTTGGGGGCTCACCGATTACTATAACGCGAATTTTTGTACACGACAAATGTTGCCTGCATCAATTGCAGCAAATAGAAGTTAAATATAATGCACTGACGTTTGAGAACTCTTTTATATCTTATTTAATCTTTTTGATATTTGAAATTGCGCTCATCCGACTGTAGTAAATGTTTTTTACGTTACATCTTTTTATATTTCATTCAAAGCGTTCTTTATTACCTGTTTCATTGTGTTACGGCGTAACAAAGAATTCGAATGTCAGGTAAAAAGTACCACGTGCTACGGCGTAACAAAGAATTCCTATGTCAGGTAAAAAGTACCTGACGAACGACGGGGTACGCCGACGCTCATGCAAACTCCGAGAAAACCCCAGAACGTAGGCGCGACCATGCGACCCTTTGTCGGCTGCACGTAGTCAAAATTCTAAAATAATGCTAAGCACTGATTGGTGCGCTCTTGGGCCACCAAATTGGTATAAAAGGTCCGACAAAAATAAAAAGACACATTCAATCAACTATAACTATACAACGCAGAACCGCTGTCTCTCGGAACATTACCTCGCTAGTCCAACGTTAATATTAAAATGATTTATTGCAAACTTGACTGATTTATTTAAACATTCACTTGCGATTAATTTCTCAACGTGAAGTCGAGCGATAACCGAAAGCATCTTTCAATTAAGTTGCCTCAGAGCAACTTCTATTTTCGTTCGCGCCGAAACACATTGCTTACTTGTGATTTGAGAAATCTCTTTTTAAATAATGACAATATTCGTAAATATATAGTATACGTCAAAGTTCATAAGAATAGGTTTATATCACGGATGTTTTTTGTAGCTTGTGTATCAATAATTGAACTGCGGTTTGTTACGTGGACGTAGATCTTTATGAATTGTAAATACAGGAATTAAATAAAAATTTCGTCACTGTGATGAAAGTTGCAACAGGTGGAAAATTCAACAATAGCTTCGTCAATCGTTAATAAATCTACTGTACCGCTAACAATAAATTTCAATGCAATCTGTTCATCCATTTACACGCGTAAAGTTTTTGTGGTTTAAAAAAAGGAACATTCACGTTTGATCAATATTGATCTGTCTCAGTCTTTCAATTTGTCTCGTCTAATTTGTTTTGAGAATTTTACAATCACCGCAAAACGATGAAACAATAAACATAATATTACAGTGTGTACTAACATTTCGTGTTATAATGGTCGTAGTGATTCCATTGAAACGATTTAGACTAATTCCCATCGTAATAGCCTATCACAACGTTAATATGTTCATTAATTTTCTGATACGTGTCAATTTTTAATGCAGATACCTCGCATAATGTATTGCCATCCTCTAACATTGGCATAATAATTAGATTTGTGTAATTAATAATTTAATTACGCATCATAATGGCAACAATTATGCCACGAATATCCAAGCGTATTGATTTTACAATAATTATATACGTTACCAAGATTTCTAAAAGCCGAGGGAATAATTGTACAACGTCACTGACCTGATCAGACCGCGGATCTTCGCACAAAATGAAAATCATCCAAGTCGATTGCAAATGATAAAAATCGGATGAAAATATATTCCTTCTTTCGATAATTTTAATACATCGATAATAATGTAATAATATCATAAAATCATTTTAATCTCTTCGTAATTTTGGTTCCGTCAAAAGTGCATAAAATTCACTTATAATAAATAATATGAGACAAAGAACGGCTTCCCTTATAATTTTACTATTCAGACTAATTAACATTTTTTTTGCACTAAAATATCTCATCGTAAGAGATAACAAAACTGCTAGCTATGTATTTAAGTCGTCGTCTAATTACTCAATCTTCGACACTTAATTAAACAAATTGTTGTTTCACTAGAAACTGCAGAAGATTAATTCAGGCAGATTGCAAACCAAAAGTATCTACAAAGATATGCATTGAAAAATTAATGAATAAAGCTGGAAACGGTCACAAAAATCGTCAAATACATTTATATTGCGCGAAAGTTGAAAGTATAGCCATATCATTTTATATTTCATTTGATGTGTCATTAAACACATTGACCTTTCTATGAGTGTTAGAATTATTTGTAGAGATTTAAAAATTAATTCGCACGTCAAAATGTATTATATCGTGCTAAATTGATTAGGATCAAGAGAAAAAGTAATTTACGTTGGACAATTTAACTTTTCAATTTTAATTCGATTAAATGAAATACTTTAAGTTATGCAATTTTTGGGGTTGCTAACGCGACCGACTCACGGTGTTAATACTGTAGCAATAAATGAATTTAGTTTACTAAACAGTATGACCGCAAAAAACGTCCTAAATGAGTTTGCGAAACTCCTCGTTACTATCCTGGGGTTCTTTCATCGGAACTGTATTCATAAACGCGATACTACGGGGGTGTAATTACGTAGTTGCGAGCACCGTAGAACAACGGAATAGTACTCGCAGATCGATCGCGGAATTGAAGTTCCCGAAGAACAAGCGTTCTCGGGGGCCTTTTACCAGCGGCCACAATTCGATATTCAACTTTCCGCTCGAATTCCGACGAAACTCTTACGCCGTGGGTTAATTTTCAATCGATCGGGATGCGAGACGGAATGAAACGGTTCGATCGAACCGGGGAATTTCAATATCCTGACGGCATAAATTTCTCTGTGAAACGTCAAGCTTCCAACCCCTGTGACGGCGCTGAAACTTTTCGGTAGTTTTCGCCGATAAACCAAATGCCACATCGATAAATCGGCGAAGGAATAAAATTCGTTTGAAATCTCCCGTTGAACGCTTTTGTCGAAAGCGAAACGGCGCGACGACACTATTTTGCCGAAATTTCGAGCGGAAACGAGAACGGTCCCCACGCAAAGGAGGCGATAGACGTTTTCGAAAAAAAACCCATTTTCACGGTCGTTTATTGCTCGAGCGGTAGCTTTTCGTTTTTTTCCGAGGAAAGAGCCGCCAATTACCGTGCCCTGTTGACACGGACTGCGCGAGTTCTTTCTCTGAAACAACTTCAACAATTTCATTGACATTTATTTAATATACACTAATCAAATTTATGTTCCATTAAAAATGAGTAATAGAATAATAAGCGGTTCAAAAGTTCACACCAGGCGTGACTACTGTTATAATATTCAAATTTTTTCATTTCATCTCTTTAAAAATCCGGAAGACATAATTCGAGGCTTCTGAGGTTATGTTCGCTTCTTCTGTAACAAGCAGCTCAGTAAGTTAACCACAAAATGATACTTGAAAATTATTCCGTCATTTATGGAACTGTTTCAAGCTCGTCGTCGCTCGTAGGATCCGCGCTGAATCGCTTTAATTGAACGCGATTTGTAACGCTCCAACTTCGATGGACCGCACAGATCAATTAAAAATCGAGGTTGTCAATGCGTTTTATCGTCGTTTCCTCGGTAATTGTTTCACGGGTGAACGTGATTTAACATTGTTAAGCCAATTAACGTTATTGTTCCAACAGCTTTTTTAATATTCGATTGTAGGCGCGAACCGGTGTGCATGTTATTTGTTGGTTTCGTTTAATTTGACCCGATAACGTCAACGGGAACCTGCCGGCCTCGGTTATTCGTATTGTGCTATCTTTTCTGGTACATTCAAGACAAGAAGTTTAAACATTTAAGCGATATCGTTCGATTTTCTCGCTACTTTGGAAGTCGTTTAATTCAGCGTTCGTAAATATTGGTATTTAAAATTAAGACTGCGTTTTTTGAATATAAAACATTTTCAGTTGTAATCATTCTAGAAATCTGTTAGCTATTTCCTCATAAGTTGTATTTGGGAGTATTTATTGTAATTTAAATTAAAAAATGTGCTTTCAATACGAACTAAGAAATTCGTGTATATCTTTAACTTTGTAATCATAAAATCGATCCATTTTCATATAGATTTGTTATATTCTACACTTTTATTTTGTACAATTTTCTGCAAAATAATTTTATTTTGTTCATTTAATCAATTATGATAGCTCTATTTTTTTTCTGATAAATACATTAAGATTTTAATAAACGACTCTAACCTAGTATACTGTCGAAGCTTATTTTCCATGTATTATCTCCCAGCTCTAACAATAGATCAGCGTGTGAAAATCTACGTGAGACGATGACTATCATACGAAAAGTGAAATTGCATATAGTATATTGAATACATCAAATTAACATAAGTTAATGTCAGATTAACAGAAATTTTTAAAAATAACAAACGACATGTCCACTTCAGCATAAAAAGGAAAATCATTTTTTTCTCTGTTAGAAAGGTTTAAATATCGCGCTTCATTCCGCACATGGCCGTATCGCCGCGTTGTCTACCGTTTTGTACGCGTTGCCTTTAATTGTCGCGTGGAGTAGATCGTTGAAGCTTGTCGCGTGTAGTAAGAAATGTATATAACCTTATATTAGTGTATTAAATAAACTAAGTATTATAAACCACATATTAATATCAACCACGCATATTTCCAAATAATATCAATATTCTCATTGCTATCAAAAGTTCTACGATTTCGATACAACTCCGTCGCGTTGCCCCCACCGTTTGACGCCATTGTCAAACCATGCGAACGAGTTTATCGCGCGAGGCGGCGGAAAGCTTTCAGGCCGAGGATACAACGGTGTATCCCGGTGTGTCCTAACGCGGTGTTTTAAATAAATTGTCGGCCATCAGAGCCACGGATCGAAAGCAAATCTCCCACTTCCGGCTGAAATATACACCGTCTTCCAATCTAGCGGCAGTGACTTATCAAAGCGCGGGCCGGGGGATATGTGCCGCGGTAGCGTTTTCCACGGTAGAGCGGAAACGGGAATACAAAAGAACCGAGAGACCCCGTAGGGAAAGGGAGAAAAATACGTTCCACTGTCGGACAAGTTGCGAGCATTCTTTATCAAGATCCCTTAGATACGGAAAGTATACTATTTTTATTATACCCGATAGATATCTTTTGCCGATGGCTGGCGAGCATAACTTATACCCCCTTGTCCCTTTCACAGTTCGTAGTACAAGTCCGGCGACTTGTATCAAAATATATAGTGTCCCGTTTATGGCCGTCTCCGGCCATTTTCTTCTCGACGGAGGAAGGATACGACCTCGAGCCCACACCCGCGCGCCGAACCCCTCCCCCCGTTTGCGCTGCCACTCTTTGAGCCGAGGAAATCATCTTTCTTAGGTTGTTCGGAATACGTATGAAAGACCGAATAAAGAACTGATCTGTACCGGAATAAGAAATAGTTTTGCGTTTGTGCGGAAACTGCTGTGTGATTCGACGGAACGTTCGAATATAGTATATGCCGCCTCGGAACAAGCGTGTCAATGATATTCGTATTATTGACTGGATCAGAAATTTACAGAATTACGGTTTAAGCACGGTTCTCTTTGAAACTGAGTTATGCGGTGCAAACGCGTCTTTATCGTGGGATCTTTTAGTCGATAAATTAGTATACTTGGTCTTGTCATAAATATACAATCGACAGCGGAGCATAGTATTTTGTAATTAATCATACTAATTGATCCATGATATTTCTCCTTCATGTCTTTTCTGTTTAAGTTATTTATTGTGTCATCTGATAATAAAAATTACGCATTGCGTTATTAATGACATTGTTATCTTTTTATAGCTAATTTACCAAATCCTTATTTATCCCATGTTTAGAGTCATTTGGGTAGCACTGATTAACTTTAGAGCCGTCCATGTGATACAAAGTTACTATAAAAAATATTAACACGGTGAAAGAGCACATTTTTGTAAATGATTTTTATAATTTATATACATTTATATAAATTAGTTATAAATTACCATAGATCAGTTATATCACTCAACAGGTTGTAATCGTTAACCCTTTGCACTGTAATAACGAGTCAGACTCGTGACGAAGATTCCCCGTATGATCTACTAAATATGAATATTATTAATTTTTGATAAATCGAAATCAAATTGAATTTTTATATTATCAAAGTCCAGAAACGGAGGTAAATAAAGACAATACAGGAAATAAAAATTATCGGGTCCTATTAAGAAAAATTATGGTCACCAAGAAACTAATTATTACTTCGTATCGCATAAACAAAGAAGATTAGAGAAAGCATAGCTCGTCGTATCAATGACATAGATTTCATTCAGCCGACGCTGCAATATTAAAGAACGGTGGCCATGAATTCGTAACACACCGTTCGCAGCGTGTTAGCAGCAATGCACCGACGTTACGTCGGCGTATATTATAGAAATCTTTAACAATTGCATATCCCGGTCAGGTTACGTGCACACACAAAGCATAGAAACGAGCACACCGATAGGAAGTTACGAGTTGACGAGACCAAAGCGAGACCAATGTTTACATAGAATATTTGCGATAGCAAAAATACCAGAATTTCGGATTCCCATAACGAAACGTAGGGGAGGGGGGTGAAAAAAGAGCGAGTCCGCGCGCTCTTGCTTGACGTCACGGAACACAACGTATGCATACACCCCGTGCAACGGTGCGCGCATGTAGATTCCCGTTCACCGACGGAACACTCTCGTTTCTTCCTGTTTCTCCGCTTTCCGCGAGACGGGCCTGCGAAATGCAATCCTGCTGTCACATATTCTGTCACGCTTTGACAACTGGTTAGGTATATAGAAGGCGAAACGCGTTACATAGGCTGTCCCAAAATGCAAGCTGAAAGACAGGCGGGGGCGGCCTCTCTTGAGAAAACAAATTGGAAATATAAAATACAACTCTCCTCCAACGGAGCGCCGTGAGAGTGCTCCTTTATTTACAGCGATATCAAACGCGAGCTGAAATTAATCCTCGCGTATTGTTCCTGTCAATTTCATTTCGAACGGGTATTTGGCATTTAGCTTTCTTTTTTTTCTTTTATTGCTGAAATTGCTAAATTGAACCTCGCATAGTGTTCCAGATTTCACTTCGGGTGGACATTTAACTGCGTTTCGTGCCACTGATATTTCGAAGTTGATTCTGATATTGAGCATTTGTTGTTTTTTTGTATTGATACAGGTGTTGCGCACCGAATCAACCCTTGTGCAAATTTCATTTGTTGCTTTGCAAGTCTGATTAGTTATTTGTAATAAAATTCAGTTTGAATTAAAGAGTTGACCTTCGAGATCTCGGTGTATATTTGCACTTCATGAGTGTACTGAAAGATTTAACAACCATAAATTGTAAAAATAGTCACGAAATTGTGGCAAAAATATACAACGTTATACAGAACTTGAAACAAACAATCAACAATATGAACAGTGATAAAGAACTATAATAATAATAATACAATAATAACATAATGTATATAAAAATACTATAATAACAGAACTATAATAACAATAATACTATGTGACTAATACTTAATTAATACTTAATTAAAAATCTTGTTGTCGATGCGATGTTAAAACAGAATATACAAGAAGAGAATGTAATTTTATAAACATTTACCGGGGATTAATTCTTCCTATTGTTGGTATTATTTTGTCGATAAGTAAGTATAAATTCATATTAAGTTTACAAATTGAATTCAATTTTATAAATGCCTATTGGTATATACGTTATATATACGGTATTTTGTTAAGTTTTCGTTGAGATGTCGGTAAAAATGTAAAAATTACTAAAATATTAATTCGATAAGATTTAATATATGTTGAATTTTATAAATAATGTTTAATATAATATTAAATATGTTATATATGTTATATTATAGTAATATAATACTGTTAAATACGTACCTTTTATTCATTGTCATAAACAAATACGAAAAAATTATATTTTCCGTACAAAACTTATGACGATGTTTGCTGTATTCTCGTAATTTTTTCCTTCGGCAATGTAAGTCGTGTAAAAGCATTGTGCGAGTTAAATTTTACCAACCGTTCGCTAGCATTGTTGAAGAGGTTAACTCTGCTTATTAAAAAGTTTAGGTAATGCAGCAGCAAAAGTGACATGGATCTGCGAATAAAGGTATATTACATACTCCTTGTCTCGCAGCCTTTACATTTATTCATGCGCTGTTCTCCTCGTGATGTAATCATTTTACAATTATATTATTTCATATTAAGGCTATTAATTGCAGTAACCATAGAATAATTACACGAACACAATTAATCGGACGTAAATAATGGGATCTATGGGTACAATATAATTCTATATAACGTGGACTATAATGTAATTATAATAAAGTTACAATCATAACGATTATAATTGATGCGATTAACTTGGAATTGCAATTATAATGAATGTGACTAATATAATTAATGCAAGATTGTAATTGATATAATTACAGTATAATTACAATAATTATAACTGATATAATTAATACAGAATGAAAATAATATATTTGCAAATTTATACTTTATGGGAATTTAATGCGAGATAAAACAAAGAGTTCGATAACCTTCGGACTGTAGAGGCTCGCCGCCTTTTAACCAGTAGTTAAAAACACCTCATCTGACTTCTAATTATTTTGCAACTAGTTAAAATTATTACTTGTTTATATTAAATCAAAAACTGTATATTGGAAACGTTTATAAAAAATTAGATGCATAAGGAATTGAAAAGATCTACCTATGGATGCTTCGAAATCATAAAAACGCTGTATTATTTAAGGGTTGACAATGAATTTCACGATTTTTGCATTGCTAGCTTGTAATTTGCTCTCTCATTAAAAAATGTATAAAGCATATCTTGTGGGTGAAGGGCATTGTCGATTAAGATGGTCAAAACTGCCCTTGGAGGTTTTTCAATGAGTCATATACCGTTAGATACCTGACCAATAAAAGCTCATCTGTGCAAAATTTTAACCCAGCAACTTGTCCGCGATGGTAAATTAGATTTCGCGGTTTTCCGGTATTTTCCCCCCATTAGCGGCTTTTTAAAATTTTTTTAAAAATGTAGCTTATTTTAGACATCAAGCCGCATGTTGTAGAATTTTTTCAGGTTTTTCAGTTGCAAGCTGTAATTATCAAAAATGAAAAACTAAAAAAAATCGGAAAATTGAAAATTTCTCGAAAACTAAAATATGAGATATTTTTATATTAATTTCCTGATAAGGTACCATCACGGCTCGTGTACTGAATTTTTCTGAGATTTTTTTGCTCGCCTGCAACATTATCAAAAAAATGAAAACCGAATGTGTCGATGTTTTTTGCTGTCAGGAAGAAGCTACTACTTGTCTACTTTACCGCAAGTGTGGATTAAGTAATTTTAAACGTTATTGCATCGAAACAAACAATTGCGGCATATTTTTTACAGTGTGTCTAACGAGTTTTATATTGTAACTGTAACCCGAAGACACTTGGCGCGATAACAGGCCACAAAATTCTTGCCACCCTCTCCGTCGCCAAAACTTCTGGAAATATTGAACAGCCTCCTAGGCTAGACCGTCGCAACGATATTTCGCCTCTCGGCGGCACGAGGCGTTGTCATTTGTTTTATCGTTGCCTTCTTCTCCTTGTCCGCGGACACGACGAGAGCTGTCGATAGCCAATCTCTTTGCTCGGCTCCTCTCCTGCTCGCTTTGTCGCGGTACATTTGCTCTGAAATTTCTTGCCAATTTCTACGGGGGAAAACTATTGTTAGAACCTCATCTATCCTCAGCGCATGCACAAATTCATGAAATACGCGTCTTTCTTACGGATTCTATAGCGCGAACATTTCCCCTACCGAGAGGATATCACGTTGAAAATTATATCGGCGCGAGAAGTAAGAAACTGTGTAACCGAAGATTTCGATCTTCAATATTTATGAAATACACCGCCGGAGAGCGATTAACCCAATTTTCTTGAGACCTTCGACGTCCAGTTTTCAGAAATTTAATAAAAAGATCTCGATGGATATTCTCTTTTACTTGCGGTATACGTTTTGCTGGGATACAAGCAATTTTGCAATAACGTTTGAACGTTATATATTTATTAGCGCAGAGATATTGCGAAATTTTTAAGTTGAAGTTATAATATTTTAATGTTGACATAATTATTCGTGTCATACTGTAAGTTTATGTCAAAGTTATTTTTAAGTTTAAATTGTAATATTTTAATATTAACGTCATTATTTGTTTCGTATTGCAAGGTTTTTAATGCTGAATGTAAGGTACAGATTTGTCGAAAGGGAATTACGATATTTGAGAAATATCTATGTTAACGTCATAAAACGCCATTTTAACTGAAAATCCAAAATATTTCTTCAGACTTACAGTGTTTCTACTTTATACATATTACCTGGAGCATTTTGTACATTATAAAATTGAATTTTATGATTTGCGTAACAGATAATAGCTCCGAACAATTTTTTAAATATAAGTAAATTTGATAAAAATTATTTCGAAATGTGGCACGATGATAATTTTTAAAAGCGCCTTAGAGACGCCATTCGACCGCAATGGGTTAAATTTAAACCATTTCCGTCGATTAGTTCACTATAAGTGTAGGTTATCATTTTTGAAGATATCATTTCGAATGACTTCCACGAGCTGCAGCTTTTTTCATGACACGATTCCCGAAAATTTCAGACGAAATTTCCAGGGAATAGTTTAACACTTGCACTGAAATTGGGTCAATTATACCCGAAATGATGTCACAAACTCTTTTTCCTCTTTTATTAATTGCTTGGGCGGGAAATTTTCCATATGCCGACATGTAGCAACAAAGTTAGAGTGTGTGAAAGTAACGGTACATTAAAGTCATATTAAAATAATTTATTTATAGGGCAATTGAATTTATCTATAATCTTTTTATAATTCTTTCCTGTGTTCAATATTATTACGCCACTTTCATTAAAATTGATTTATTCATGCAACTTTACTTTCGCATAAATCAATGCAGCTTTTCCATTAGTATGAAAGTAGATCGAATTATATAAAATATTGTATTACTTAAGGAAAATAATAAATTAAAGTTCTTAAACTTCTTCATCTTTGATTTGTTAAAACAGAAAGATTAAAAATGTACGAAATTACTAATTTTTAAAATTACTAATAATCGAACAAGTTGCAATATTTGTTAAACAATTATAATAATATTTCATTAATTTATTAAATATAATAGTCAAAATATGACAAAAATTGTTACTCTAATTTCCGAAGTTTCTCACTACTGAAACTTCTTTCCAGATTCGATCGTTCAATAAATTATACCAAGTCATAATCATTGAATTACATTTAATAAAAAAGCGTACATCATCGACCATAGAGCGTTCATCACGCTACAATTCGAGCACAATTCTGTTATTTGCACGAGTCGGAATAAATCCATTTGGACGCGTGTATTCGCGGGCGGGAACTTTATAAAACAAAACGCTCCTTGTTAAGTTCTAGATTAGAATACCTTGTTAACAAGACGAAACTTGGTTCCCACTGAATGCATAGATGTCAAGATCGCCAGTTTGTTTCACCGAGTCGAATGAAATCCCCAGTTTGCGGCTGTTCGAGTGAGTTTGAAACCATCCTCGAAACGATCCCCGCGATTCTTGGTCACCGGCGTTAAGTCGTAACTCATCGGTAACCGCCGCAAGTTTCCGGTTTCCAGCGAGACCAGAGCACAGTGAAACAATCTTTGCTCGGCGAGTAGTTCCGTTTCCGCTTGGGACCGTCGCCCGTCCCGTCGCGTCGCGTCGCGTCGCGTCGCCTCGCCTCGCCTCGCGGCGCGATGCTTTTCGCCAGAAAATTAAACGGTACAATTATACAATACCCGCGATTACAACCGTGCCGGTAATAACTCCGTTACACTAGCGTTGTCGCGTCGCACTTATAAATCCAGTTAACGTTCGCCGTTTAATTGCATAATAAATACAGCGTAACAATGCCGGTTTGTCGATACTACGTCATCGCGTTCGCGGATGTAATTACGGCCGCTATTAATAGAACTCGGAACCGGGACGAGCGTTGTAACTCCGCGAACACAAAAATCCTTTCGCGCTAAGCGGTGTCCGGATTACAAAGGCGCCAGGAAGGTGGTGGAAGGGAGCGGGGTGGAAAAGGGGGAGAGGAAAGGACAGAGAAAGATATAGAGAAAAAGAGAGAGAGAGAGAGAGAAAGAGAGGGAGAGAGAGATCCCGAGGGATGCGACGCAGCAACACATTTCAACTCGTCGCGTGAATTAATAGTCGAAAGTCCGCCGTGGCGTTCAACTGCTTCCTGTCGGGTAAAATTGTAACAGAAAAGGACAGCGGGAGGACAGGGGCGAAGGGAATAAAGAGCGAGAGAGAGAGAGAGGAGAGAGAGATACGCGGACCAGACTTTGCGGAGCAACTGGCAGCGACTTGTCATAACAAAATATGCGAAGACGAGTTCGCGGAGGGCCACCGTCGAAAAGCGCGGAAGTAATGAGAAAAACCCGGGACAACAAAATGAAGATGAAAGAAAATATTTCAGTTAGCTTGTCATTTAGTCAATTTAGTCGGTTTAGTCGCTTTAGACAGCTTCTGTTACTAATTTGCGGGGGCGATCACTGGATTGCAAATATAGAGATCGTGCAAAAAAACTTTCGTTTTCTTGCGTTCTTTTCGTAATAATAAGAATTAGAAACGAATCCCTTTCGTCAACTTCGGCACTCCTATTGGATTTTTATTAAAACGGTGAAATTATAATGAAATGCAAACCTTCGTCTTCATATTTCATTTCATCAAAATAAAAATTAAAGCAAACTCTTCTTCGCCAAGAAGATCCCTGTTGGATTTTTATTAGAAAGAAAAAATTTAATTGTAATGAACTTACAATGAAATGCAAATTTTCACTTTCATACTTCTTTTATGAAGTACCACTTTCCTCTTTGCATTAGTTTCTTCTTATGTCTTCATTTCCACAAACAACGTTCAGTAAGAATTTAGGAACTAATAATAATAATAATAATAATAATAATAATAATAGAATAAGTAATGTCGAAAATATACACGTGTAATTATCTTGTATTTGCTAAATCTGATTTAGAATATTAACAAATAGATGAAGATAGATGAAAGATACATCAACGGAAGCGTACGAGTTTGAGTAACATAACAAGATTAAGTACAACAATTTATATTATTAAAAAATTGTTGGAAATTATCCACGTATACAATACAATGTATATTACATAAATTGAATAATTTCAACGGTAGAATCAGGTCTAATTAATAAATGGAAACCGAGCTAAGATGTAGTTTACAACTAGATTTTATAAGTAGATTATACCTAACTATTCCAAAATTTTGGTAATTATCGATGTTCAAATAAAAGCTCCGACGGTGCACGCTTTTATTCGAAACATCATAACGTATGAGAAGAAATCCAGTTATACGAATATCAGCTCTTATTATACGAACGAATAAACAGTAATGGAAAGGAGAATTAATGGACTCTTATTATCCGAATCGTATTGTCCCCCGACAGCTCCGGATAAATGGAGTCGCATTATGTAGGGGGAAAGGGACAGTGGCGCGTATTTAAATGGGAAAAATCGATTTCTGTCAATGATGAACGTTGAAAAATGCTAGTATTCCAGTTAAATAAATACGGTTACGTACACTTCGATTGATAATAATGCGGGATATGTGTCATGCGGTAGTATAGTTTACTATGTATCGAACTAGCTGTGAATTTTTCGTTACTGTTTAATATACAATATGGGTCTATAATTCATTATTTTTATTTTTACTTATTTTTTCACATAGGTATAGTCGTCACTCTCTTTTCTGACGGATTCTTTTTATAATATACTAATAATATTAAATACTGGAATGACTTAGTGTAGAAAAGTTTCAATCAATCTACTAAGCAATAAATAATGCAACGATTAGCAATTTCTGATATCAGAATATCGTAAAAATAAATATTTGAAAAAGAAGTCTCTACTGTATAGTGTATTGTACAATTATACAATATCAAATATCAAGAACATGTGCACTGCTTATAAGCACGGTGGATTGTTGTACAAATCTTTTAATAATGTTTAATTATAAATCTCGGATATAAGCTTAATCGATCATCGTTTACACTCCTTGTGAAAGAAGAAAAAGTATTTATATTTATAGAAATCTTTATTTTACTAGATTTTTCAAGCTAGACATTCAAGTTTTACAAAAAATTTAATACACCGAATCAATTTTTGTTTAATTTCAGCTTATCGAACCATAAAAATGTGATCATCTTCAAGTATATTTATTTATTCGACATATTCGGCAAAATAGGAGACAAGGGAAAATTGCTGAAATTCAGTTTCGTTGGATTTACAATGGAATTTTCTATCGAGAAACTCTTTAACGAGCGATACTTTCTGGGCATTATTATTAAATCGATGTTTAAGGACAGAACAGTTAACACCTGACATGAATTTCGTAAATCAGAAATTTATTTATAAACTGGTTGCGCGAGTTTTTAAAATATTCGCAAGTTTCAGTCGCTTGATGCTTCTCTCCCTGATCAGGAAATAAGTTGTAAATTGGGTTAATTAACTGCTGCATGAAGGATGTAATTTTTTGTGAAAGCTTGTGAAAGTTGTCTCCTCTAATTTGTACATTCTGTATCCAATATACCTATGACTTTTAATTAAAACGAAACTCTGAGATGTTCCAGTTTTTGCTTTCGTCATTCGTTAATTCGTACCGCGACGTAAATTTAACGAAAACTGTTGTTCCTTGCGCTGTTACTAAAAAGAAACAGAAACGTTTTCTACGTTGCTGTGATTAGTCAAGTATGTATCAATATTTGTTAATGGATTTTATAAACTTTTATCATTATTGGTATCGGTAGCGTTTATGAAAATTACTATTATTTAGGTACGAAGACAGATATTTCTTTTCAACTTTAAATTACACAATATCTATACTTTTAATCTTTCAACGACAGCATAATTTCTTTAATAAAACATCATTTTTACTAATTAATAAATCTGTCAAGTTTTAGTTATGAATTTATTTTCGATTTTTCTGTTACATTACCATGGTATGTTAACACTTTATATATCAGAAGCCTATACTGTAATTATTACAATAATTATTAAAATAATTAGTTCTAAAGATGTCTTGCACTATATTATTTCGAAAAGTTGTTCGATAAATTTTTATTAAAAAGATTCATATGCTCGAATTATAGTCACAAAAGACATATCGACAGGGTAACAAATGTCATTGTATTTTTATAGTTATGTCCTTGTTTATTCTTATTTATATACTTTATATTCCTATTATATTCTTATTTATATTCTCGCATTATATGAATCCAATTTATGGCTGAAATTATTATTACGTTTGAACAATTTTTAACAAATACTCAAATACTGTTTCTCAATCTTAAAGAAATCAACCGATAAATTATTAAAATCTTGTTAAAGTAACTTCCAACATTTTCGAAAAACTAAGCAGCCGTATAATCGTTTCGAATCACACCAAAGCTTCTCGCGTTCTATGGGTTAACATCTTCTTTTTTTATCATCGTCCAATTTCATTTCGAGAACGAACGATAGAAATTACAATTCCGTTGGTTATCCGAAATTTTTCATTCAAACGACGGTGTTCCGTTCATTTCCGATTACGGCGGGGCATACCTCGCAAATTGTATAAATTGTCGAGATTTGTTTGCGTGCGTGCCAGTGTCCGGCTCGCGTTATCATCGCCGCTTGGAAATGGCGAACGACGTTGAAAATCGAAAGAGGGAACAACGAGAACGAGGGTGGAAAAAAATACGAGCTCGTCGCGAGGGTAACGTCCGCGAATAAGTTGCCGTTACAATGGATGCGTTCTCTGACGGATAGGCCAAACAAAATTACCGCGAAGATGGCTTAATAATCGTTTCATCAGCTTCTTATAAAACTTTTTTCCGTAACGATGTTATTACTATGCTGACATCTTTCTCCCGATGTTTTCTTTTTACATGATTCTAATTAACGGTGACACGTGACTGACACGTGTAAACTCCTAACGACAGCAAAACTGAATTTATTTCAATTGTTCACAATTTTTAGTACGATGTATGCGTGTTTTGAAAAATAAATTCGATTATTTTATACAAAATGGATTTTATTATGAGAGAAATTTTAAAGGCACTGCATACTATTAGTTGTAAATAACTTTTATTGGGGATAACCATTACGAATGATTACAATTTTTCTTCGCTGTAATCATCATTATTAATGAGATTATATAATTTGCTAACCTGTTTGAATGACCGGAATTTCTTTTGACTATTTAGAACTGTCAACGACGATCCGAATTTAGTATAGTTACTAGTTTTTGATTACTGATAAGCGATATTGACATAAAAATTTGTTCTGGGTAATTAACTAGAAAATACTGAAGTCGAAAGAAACGTCGATAGCTTAAGATTGTCAACCACATTAGAAATAAATTACAATAGAATTGAAAATGGAGCTAATAACAAAGAACGCCTAGTTGAAATAAATTCGTTTATTAGTAATCAATAATAAAATAGAACCTACGAGTAGAAAAGTTGCTAATGACTTACGATGTCAACGTTATTTTAAACTAGCAAAAAAAGTTAATACTGGAAAACGTGTTAAATTATTTTTGATTTCGGCAATCTTTTAGTTCGCGAGACTACGATCGCTATAACCGTAAACATAAATGCGACAGCGCGTCGCGATTTCTCTACTGAAATTTAAACAACGAAGAAGAAAGAAAGAGCGATCGCGCGAAGGGTAGAAAACCCGGCGGCGTGGAAAAGCGGAGCAAGGATATCGTCACCCCGTCTGACAACAATTCAAATGCTTGTCTATTGTTGGAGGCCTCCGAGCAACACTCGATGCAGATACTCCGAATGGAAAAATAGTGCTAGTTCTGGGAGGAGAATGACCGTGTACGCGCGGTGGAAAAGTTTTGAATGCTCCCACAACGGGGAGCGTTTCGGAAATTTACACGAGCTCTCCGCGGCTAGGATATGTACGGTCCACACGGGTTTTGGACACGTGGACAATCGATGGCTCGTGTTCAATAATCACCGACGAATACGA
Source organism: Augochlora pura (assembly GCF_028453695.1). Taxonomy (NCBI): domain Eukaryota; kingdom Metazoa; phylum Arthropoda; class Insecta; order Hymenoptera; family Halictidae; genus Augochlora; species Augochlora pura. The sequence goes on along the minus strand of NC_135774.1, from coordinate 17,359,534 downwards.
GCCGTGGATTAGTCGGACAAGAACCGCTGAAAGCGAGCATTATCGGGGCCGTAATGTAAGATTGATAACTGGATTGTCGACTATTTTCACGCGAAACGACGCCGCTTCTATAATCGATTTAGTTGTATCCGCGGAATTTATCAAAGAGAAAATGCAACAGCAAAAATGCTAAGTTACTTCTATTTTCTGTAACAGATGCAGACGATTTTTATTTTGCAGAAAAATATACGAAGTAAGATTTGATTCAAACAAAACATCGTTTTACGATTAAATCTACCGAATAAAATTCGACTAATGTTTTATATAAAATTTCATCCAAATAATGTTTCAAATAAATACTTCCAGCACAATTTTACTCGTATGGTATATGGAATTTTAATGCGACTTTGGCATAAAAGTATTTCAAACGAAGGCTTTAATTTAACAACGTTTAGATTAACACTTAAACGACTGCTCGCGAGATTTCTCATATTTCGATGAGTAAAAGAACTTGCTTTTATAAATATCATACTCTGTTAAATCACTAAGTTTATTTTAAAAACTTCCTTTATAATGTATTAATTATAAGGTTAATAAATGTGTGAATTTTTCATTGTCTACATGCATTTGTTTTTGCGTTTCCAAACGCGGAAATCGCCGGTCTTAGAATATTTAAGAGATTATTTAAGTGTTACGTAGTCAATAGCAAGATTCTTTCATATCTTCGAACTGACAGTATTTAAAAAGACGGTATACGTAACAAAATTGGAAACTTTAAATGAAAGGTGTAAGTAATAATCGCTAGAAATTCCATTTCTCTAAGTGGTAAATTAAAAAACAGAATTTAAAATGGACAGATTGTGTTCCATTTTTAATTTTCTAAGTTCACATCTCGAAAAAAACATAATAGAACTCAAGTGGAGGGAGAGAGAGAGAGAGGGAGAGAGGGAGAGATCAAATATTTTCCGGTATATAGAAGCAGAAAATAGGTGAATTTTCACTCCTAGCTGCGTATGAGAATTAATTTAATTAAATCTATTTACGAGAGGAGCACGTTAACATGCGCGCTAGTATATTAACACGAGAACAAAACGTGGAAACTGGTAGTGCAATGAAAATAACGTAATACAGTTAGAGTACAATATTATATAAGAGAGAAGAAAAAGAATGACAGTTAAAATAAAAATTTGAACTAAATATGTAACAAAAATGACACTATTTTGTTACTTAGAACTATTATATTATTTATGTTTTATTAAACTAGTACAAGATTAGTAGTCAAGTAGGATAGATGGCCTAATTATCGTGTCCTGTAAAAACATATGATTATTAAGATTAATCCTGATACTTAACCCTTTTAGTACCGGCGAAAAAAACGTGCCTAAGCGAAGAATACCGGGCCGAATCGGCGAATTTGCAGAGGTTTGCGAAAATGCTCGTAAAAACGAAAGTAGAAGTGATATTTACAAAATATAAAAAGCAGCATATTCGGAAATAAAGGGAGAATAAAACGATGCGAATTGTGTTTCATTGTTTGTTGAAAATCATAAGAATAACATAAACATAAGACATAACAGAAATCGTACAAATGTGATTACTCTTTTTCAAATGGTAATTGCACATAAAAAATGTCATCATTTGGTCATAGCTCTATATACATCATTTAGTATAATGTATAGACATTGCATTTTGCAATCATTTGCAATACAATAGCAGAAGTCGGATAACAAAACGGAAGGATAACGCTATGATGCACGGCAAGCGTCAGACAGATCTACTACACAAGTGGATCGTGCAGCTGGTAATACGTCACTAAAAAAATATAAGTGTTATTATAGATATTTATAGTTAGTTTTCTGGCCACTAAGAATATGTAATGTCACCCACATTGAAACAAATGTTGGTGATCAAGATCAGAATGATGCTTTAGGCATTGTCGTTGTGGCGACGACATGTAATATTTCCTTACTTTTACTTACACAAGCAATTTATTAGCATTGATGCTTACTAATGCATATACCATGCAACCCTTTATTGCAATTGGAATACTCTGATAACTATCATAAACATCGTAAAAATTGCACTTACGGTCCAGAGAAACTATCCCGTATCGACGAATATACGAGGGATATCCCGGGTCCCGTTTCTATCTTATCGCTCTAACATATACAGACCCGCAGCACTAATCAACATAAAATATATCAAAAAGTTAAATCTAATAACCATTTTTTCACTTGTGTTGCATCGAATATGAACCATTTTAACATTTTATAAAGTTATTTTGAAACACAGACCTCTTGTGATGAGTACAATAAGGCTCCAACGGAGGCGCGACGATATATCGTCGTTGGTATTTTTGGCAAGTGCACCGAACGACGATATATCGTCGTTCGGTACTAAAAGGGTTAAAATAATTAATTCAATAATTTTGTGAACGTTACCTTGAATACCTTAAAAAATAAAGATCCTACAGAAAAATGTTTCACACGAAAGTTGTGCGCTTTCTCACGTACAATAAGATATGGTACTTAAACGTATAGGTTCGTGACAAAAGAAACCAATTGGCCTTCAAATAACCTTGAAAACGCCCACACATTAAAAAATACACATTAAATAATACCATTTTGGGTCACCGCCCAAATTCATAAGAAACGTGTACCACCTGTTTTTGTTTCGATTAGTCTTATGCAAGATATTTCGTTGTGTCAACTTGAATTGGACACTATGTATGTTGTTTCCCCAAACTTGAAGATCTACCTCCACCGCTTCAACCCCTTGCCGTACCATTTTCTTTAGAAGTAATATGATTAGAATTTTTCAGTCGTACTAATTTCTTAGAAGAAAAAGGAAAGTGTAAATATTTATTGTACTTATATCTACATGAATGTTTAAATATTTTTAACGAAAGAATAAAATTTTATTCCTAATTAAAGAAACGGATGAACATTCATACTTAATAGCTTATTACTAGAAATCTCTGTCACGAGTCTGACTCGTTAAAGAACGGCAAGAGGTTAATTTTAATGTTAAATATGTTCTTGACAAGCAGATAACTCTCTAGTACATCCTCTGATTCCCCCTTCTACGATATCGAATATTTACGATAATAATCACTTTGTCCAGGATAAATCGGGGCAACCAGCACGCTGTTCATTAATTCGCCGATTCTTCAAAACCGATTCGGTCGTCTAGCTCCCTGTACAGCCGGTGTCCACACAATTTGATTGCGTTGCGATTTATGCGAACGGAAACGTCGGGTGGCGACGTTCGAGTCGACCCACGTGGAAACACAAACTACCTTCGGGCAACCCGTCGCGTGAGCGCGCGCGCACAATTAAACATTTCACCGGGCCACTTTCCATGAATTCGGCGCCCCCTCCGATTGATGCGGTATCGTAAAAAGGTCAATGGAGTGGCGAGCAAACAGCGAATCGCCATTAAACAGAGGAACAGATTTTCGAAACGCTGCGAGGTGGGGACTCGTTAACCGGATCGACCGGAAGAGAATCAGAAATAGTTGGAGCATGCCGTCGCCGCACGAGCACCGGCATTATCATAATCGTTCGACGAGGATCATTACCGTTAACAATCCGATTAACTACGATACTCGATTTTCCGGGCAAACCGTTTTCGGTTTCGTACGTAATTATTTTTCTCTGGTCGTTCGGCGGGTTCTCTCGACCGCCGCCGCCGACGCGCCGACGGGCAAGTCCTCGAAACGGATACGAGCAAACAACGAGGCATCATCAGGCCAGGGTTGATTTTCGAGAGCGTCGAGGGGATATCAGTGGGTAATCGACTGAAGAGTGAGAGAGAGAGAGAGAGGGAGAGAGGAAGGAAGAGAGTGAGAGTTTGAATCGAGTCGATTCCCCTAACAGCCGATTTAAGGCGATGTTATGATTGTCGATAGTTGCCGAACGAGCGTCATCGGCATCCGGTGTTGCGGGAAATAATCGCGTGTTTACCAAACACACCCGACGAAAGTTTCGAGTCAATTATCCCCTTTCGGAAACTTGTACCTGTAGAGACATTAGACCAATTATCTGATTGACCAATTATCCTACCTGCTGATCTTCAAATCAATGCACACCTCCATCATCGTTGTTCCATTCCAAATAGAACATTTTCATTTTCAATGTGTTCACGCAACTTGTGCACCTTCCAAATTATGCAATAGGTAATAAATTTTTCCATTGCAAATGTTGCGTGGTTTAAAGGGACATAGTGTGTTGTGCATTTATTTTTTTTTATAGATAGTGCCGTTTTATAGATTTAAAGAACAACTGTTTTGTCTTAAATGGAATACATACATGTATGTAACAATTCTGTATTTGCTAATAAACCATCTGGTTTAGTATATTAATAAATAAATAAATAATAATAATTATATGTGTATAGTATGGGTAACTTTTGATTTTTATAATAGAAGCAGACAATGATTATTTCGTATAAAATTCTAAACGGTTCACAGGCCTCCTCTATTGAGATTGCATAAGACGGAAATAATGCAAAGCAGCGCTTGCCTTTGAGGAGCCTTGTTTGTAATATATTACGGTCGTCTCCGTAATCTGGGCATTGTCATATGACATAGTTCAGGACAAGCACTGTTAGATATTGTGTTAGATTATGTTTAGAGTATAGCTTAACCCTTTGCCATACTTTGACGAGTCTGACCCGTGATAGGAGTTTCCGGTAACAACCTGCCGAGACTAAAACTATCGAGCACTAAAAGTCTCTAGATTGAATTTATTTAGAATTTCTAACAATCTTATTGCGCATTACAAATGTACGCTTTCGACTAAAAAAATCACTCAGTCACTTCCTGTCAAATAGTCTTTATAGTTTCAACAATTTTAACGTGATGTTAAGTGTGAATATCATTACGTTACTTCCAGTCGAAATAAAATTCTGCTTTCTTGTCATAAATGGTCGAGCACTTAAGTAAAATAATATAAAATAAATTCTCTCGATAAATATAAATTTTACTTTTGTTACAAGAGGTTATTGCAATCGAAAAAGTTCTAATCGGTGCAACTGCGAAGAAAATTATACGGCTTAATAACATTTTGTAACACGATCTAACACGTAGTGTACAGTTTTCTGTTGGTATAGTATTACGTATGGACGAGTGAATATATTTGCAAATATTAATTTTCATGGGTTATTTCACCGGGGGTATGAAATAAAACGGTATTATTTCGCAGCTCTTCTTTTTTTGTAGCTTTTTTGTTTCACTTTAAATACGAATTAACATCCTTGGTCGAAATTTTTGATTTCCGTAATAATTTGATACAGATTAAAGCCTGGGGATAAAAAGTAACCGTGCATATACATTCATTGATTATCCTGGATATCCTACAGTTACTAGCGTAACCGAAGAGTATGCAATTTTACACGCAATAATAAATCAAGTGGATAGAATTTTTACCGCGACGATTTATTTTCTGGGAGTATCGAATTTTAAAATTATCGCGATAACAATCATGAAAAAAACTCATATTGCCGCAGTCGGTATCAGGTTCCGAATAAATTCGTAATAAATGTTTACAAATCATATTGTTCTGTTTTTAGTGTCATTTCTTGATATGTCTTCCCTGTTCGTACGTTTCTCCGCCCTTGTTCATCAATTTCAATTATCAATTCATTTCGAACAGTTGATACAGATATCTTGTGAAATATGAATTTTATTTGTGAACCCATAAATATAATTATTACTGAACAATGTTTTCATTCAATGTAGTTGTTGTCTTCATGAAAGTAATTAAAATACATTTAGTATATAAGTTTTCCAATCATCGTGAATTTTAAATAATTATATATTAAAGCTGAAATTGTTTTAAGTAGCTACATTGCTTTTGTATTTTCTTGAAAATTAAAAATTTGTATAAAGACTGCAATAATTGCGTATAGAGAAAGGGGAATATCCATTATAAAGAATCTGTTTTGTTAACAGTCTTGTTAGGTTATTGTCTATGTAGACAGTATGTATATATACCGAAATTCGAGGTGTAAATAGAAGACGTAAGATTGACTTGGCCAATTCGATTTGGAGCAACCATGTGCCCCGACAACGTGAGTCTATTGCCAGTAGTATTGTCCCGCTTCGATCAGACAGTTCTCAATACCAAGCTCTATTTAATCGTCAAAGCCTCTTATGAGTTAACATCGGAGAGTCGAAGTTTCCCTGTCACTTAAACTATCACAAGTATATTTTATATCAATAAAATAAACATGTAGAAATAATCAATAACAAAACTTAAACAACTATACATATATTACAAAATATAAATTAATTTACGCTTGCGAAAGATTTACGTAAGCTATTGTAAATATTACATAAATCAAATGTGGTCACTGATGATCCTGATATTAATACTGGAACTAAATAAATAAATAATGAATTTTAAATGAGGTTATGAAACAAAATGGGAATTACTTTCTCCTTTATACTATTTGAGGCAGTGATGCAAAATATATTGTATACTATGTAATAACTAATTCCACTCAAATGCTTACGATGTTTTCAAAATAAATAATTTTTGTTTCATCAAATTTATATTATCGATACGATTTTTATCAGATTTTATTTTCACACATATTCGTTCGGTAATTTTTTTGCACCGCCATTCACAAAATGTCGGCATTTTTTAACGGTATTGTAGAAATGATACGGTCTATATAAAAACAACGTAATTTATTAAAAATCATCTATTTTTCAGTGATGGATGTAATTATACCATCTTTAGTTAAAATTATCTCCGTTTGATAAAAATTAGAATTTAATTTATTTAGAATTAAAAGAACAAGAATCAATTATTTTCTGCAATATACAAAATGACGAATTTTAGTCATTGGGCTATTGATGATTGTTTGTAAAATGACGAATTTTCGTCATGGAGACGAATGTGTGTTAAAAATCTAATAATTTCTAACAATTATTACTTTGCGAATATCAGTTTTTGATAAGTGCTTCGGGGAAATTCTCCTAGTGCAAGGGGTTAACATTT